>NC_011913.2:2860811-3135887 GCF_000006355.2 Plasmodium knowlesi strain H | reverse complement strand
TTTCCTTTCCTTTCCTTTCCTTTCCTTTCCTTTCCTTTCCTTTCCTTTCCTTTCCTTTCCTTTCCTTTCCTTTCCTTTCCTTTCCTTTCCTTTCCTTTCCTTTCCTTTCCTTTCCTTTCCTTTCCTTTCCTTTCCTTTCCTTTCCTTTCCTTTCCTTTCCTTTCCTTTCCTTTCCTTTCCTTTCCTTTCCTTTCCTTTCCTTTCCTTCCCTTTCCTTCCTTCCCTGTCCCCTTTCCTTCATTCACCTTCCCCTTCTTTCCTTCTTATTACGTTAATAATGTATTAATACATTAATACATTAATAATGTAATATATTAATAATGTAATACATTAATAATGTAATACGTTAATACATTAATAATGTAATATATTAATAATGTATTATATTAATACATTAATGATGTAATACATTAATAATGGAATACACTAATATTGTAATACATTAATAATGTAATACATTAATAATGTAATATATTAATGCATTAATATATTAATACATTATTAATATATTAATGTATTAATACATTAATACATTATTAATATATTAATACATTAATACATTATTTATATATTAATACATTATTTATATATTAATACATTATTTATATATTAATACATTAATACATTATTTATATATTAATACATTAATACATTATTAATATATCAATACACTAATACATTATTAATATATCAATACACTAATACATTATTAATATATTTATACACTAATACATTATTTATATATTAATACATTATTTATATATTAATACATTATTAATATATTAATACATTATTAATATATTAATACATTATTAATATATTAATACATTATTAATATATTAATACATTATTAATATATTAATACATTATTAATATATTAATACATTAATAATAGGATACTTACCTTCAGTTTCCTTGGCTGCCTTCGTTAACTTCTCTACTGCCTTGTCTAAAGCAAGAGTAGTACTGCCAGCAGTGTCGCTTTGCATGGAATCCTGAAGTGCTTTAGTTAATTTTTCCTGTGAAATCGTGTAGTCGTCATTTACTAAGATGTCTTCCATGGTAGATGATGCATTACTACCACTTTGAGTGTTCTTCCCTAAAGTGAAATTGACTAAACTTTTTTTATTCTGCTGTAGAATTTCCTTTCTTGCTTCATCGTGCTCAGAGTCCCCCGGCTTGGGCTTCTTACAGACCCGTGGCCACCACCTCCACACGTACCCCACCCTCCGGGCACCCTGTGATCCCCCCACCTTCCTCAATTCCTTCTCCCGATCTCCTTGGGCCCACCCCCGGATTGTGCTGGCGAGGAGGGATTTACCGAACATTAAATGTGTGGGAGTAATTCCCTCACATTTATTCAGTTGGTGCTCAAGGCCTTGTGCATTGTTGTTCAAGTGGCCCCTTAATGTGGCGTCCACATTGGACGATATCTGTCCTATGATTCCATTCATTTGGCAATGATCTCCATACAACTCCCTTAAAGCAACTGTTCCGACAATGCACCGACTGTAGGCTTGCTCATCAGTAAGATCCTCCTTCTCCACTTTCTCATCGTTGCTCATAACTGTACCCTTCTCTGTAAGCTCCCTCTTCGATTTTATTCCACTCATGAAATATTTTATTTCAGCTATGGCGCTACATAAGTTCTGCATGTACTCAGACTCTGGCGTACTGCTCGCCGCGTCCACAAGGTCCTTGGCGTCCGCACACAGACCAGATATTTCCATGGACCCCGGGCGCTCCAAGGATTCCCTCAATTTCTTCCATTCACCCTCCAAATCCGTCTTCATTTTTTTCTGCAGAACGATGAAAAAAGAGGGGGAAGGGTCCATACATATATATATACATATATATATATATACATTTATACATACACATACATATATGCGTCATTTTATGCATATGTATATGTACTCACTTCAATTTTTCTAGCCTTCTCAGTGGCATCCGTACCCGTCGCCTGCGCCCCATTGGTATGCTTATCTAACCATGCCCTGAAAGGATCGTCACCCCCTACTGTCGACATTGTTGTATGTCTTCGTCAAAACAAATTTATATAAACTATATATTATATATATAATATATAGAATTAAGAATTAAAAAAAAAACCATTACATATTTTCCTCCTCCAGCACCCCCACACTTTTTTTTTTTTTTTTTTTTTTGCTACAAAATATTCCTATATATATATCCTTTCAATTCGACACATACATACATATATATATATATATATATATATATATATATATATATATATTTTTTTCTTCCTTTTCTTTTCTTTTCTTCTTTACTCTTGATCTACTTTTTTTTTGGAACTACTCCTTCAAACTACTCCCTCAAACAACTCCCTCAAACTACTTCTTCAAACTACTTCTTTTCAAACTACTTCTTTTCAAACTACTCCTTGGAAACTATTTCTTTTGAAACTACTTCTTTTGGAAACTACTTTCCTTCAAACTACTTCTTTTCAAACTACTTCTTTTGGAAACTACTTCTTTTCAAACTACTTTCTTCGGAACTACTCCTTCAAACTACTCCTTGGAAACTACTCCTTCAAACTACTTCCTTTGGAAACTACTCCTTCAAACTACGACTACTTCCTTTTTTTTTTTTTTTTTTCTTTTTTCTTTTTTCTTTTTTCTTTTTTCTTTTTTTCTTCAGTTACAGGTTATCGGTTACCTCCTGTTACCGGTTTACCCGTTACCGGCTTACCCGTTTACCTGTTACCGGTTACTTCCTGTTACCTCGTTACCGGTTTACCTCGTTACCGGTTTACCTCGTTACCGGTTTACCCCGTTACCTCGTTACCGGTTTACCCCGTTACCTCGTTACCGGTTTACCCGTTACCGGTTTACCCGTTACCGGTTTACCTGTTACCGGTTTACCTGTTACCGGTTTACCTGTTACCGGTTTACCGGTTTACCGGTTTACCCGTTACCGGTTTACCGGTTTACCTGTTACCTCGTTACCGGTTACCTCCTGTTACCGGTTACTTCCTGTTACCGGTTTACCTGTTACCTCGTTACCGGTTTACCCCGCTCGCCCAAGAACTCACTCTAAATATCTTCTTTTTCCTTCCACGTTTAACCGTCCTTCTTTTTTTCTTCTTTCTTTTCTTTCTTTTCGTTCTTTTCTCTTTTTTTTCCTTCCAGCTTTTTCTTTTTCTTTTCTTCTCTCTTTTTTCTTTTCTTTTCTTTTCTTTTCTTTTCTTTTCTTTTCTTTTCTTTTCTTTTCTTTTCTTTTCTTCTTTTTCTCCAGGCAACTTCTTAATAAAAGGAAAGAAGGTTTGAAAAGAAGAAAGAAAGAAGGTTTGAAAAGAAAAAGAAGAAGTATGAAGGAAAGGTTCTTTCCTATATTATTGGAACAATAATATATGACCTGTTATTTTAGCTTCCTTAAGGGAGGAGAAGGAAGATGAAAATTTTTGTTTAAGGGAAGTGAAAGTAAGAAGAAAAAGAAGGTTTTCTTTTTCCTCCGTTTAGGTTTAGAACAAACAATAACATATGACCTGGTATTTTAGCTTCCTTAAGGGGAAGAAGGATGTTGAAAATTTTTGTTTTAGGGAGGGAAGAAGAAGTTGAAAATTTTTGTTCTAGGGAGGGGAGGAATGTTTCAGGAGGGAAAAGGAAAAAGAAGGTTTCTTAAAAGAGGGAAGGAAAGAGGAATGTTCTTTTCCCTCGGTTTCTTAGAACAACAATGTGGCCTGGTACTTAATCACCTTTTGGGGAGGGAGAAAGAACCTTCTCTTTTTATAGGTTTTAAGGGAGGGAAAAAGAAAAAAGGTTTCCAGAAGGAGGGAAGGGAAGATGAAGTTGAAAATTTTTTTTTTTTTTTTATTTTCTTCTGAGGAAAAGAAGAAAAGAAGGTTCTTTTTCCTCGGTTTTTCCTTCAACAACAATAAGATATGGCCTGGTACTTAACAACATGAAGGGAGATTTTTTTTTTTTTTTTTTTTTTAATTATAAAGAGGGAAAGGAAAGAAGGTTTCCGGAAGGAGGGAAGGAAAGAAGCTTCTGTTCCTTCGTTCTCTTTAACAACAATAATATATGTCCTGCTATTTTAACGTTCTTAAGGGGAGAGGGAAGGGAAGGTGAGAGGTTCCTCTTTTCTTTTTTTTTTTTTTTCTTTCATAGAGGAGAAGGTGAGGAAAAGAAAGAAGGTTTTAAAAATTGGAGGGGAAGAAGGTTTAAAGGGAAGGAAAAGAAGGTTCTTAAGGGGGAAAGGGAAAGGGAAGAAGGTTTCTAAAGGAGGTTCAAAGGAAGAAGGCAAGTTTACGGGAGGAGAAGGAAGGAAGGTTTTAGAGGAGAAAAAGAATGAATGAAGGAAGGAAAAAAAAAGAAGGTACTTTAAGGGAGAAAAGGAGGAAAGAATGTTTAAAGTATAGAAAAAGTAAGAAGGCAAGTTTAAGGGAAGGAAAGAAGTTTTAGGGGGAAGGAGAAGGAAGGTTTAGGGAGGGAAGGAAGGGGAATGGATTGTTTAAGGGAAGGAAAGGGTTGTCAAAAGGAGGGAAGGGGATAGTTCTGTTTAAAGGGAAGGAAAGAAGGTTTAAAAGGAGGAAAAGGAAAAGGAAGAGGAAGATTTCCTAAGGGAGGAAAAAGAACCTTTCCTTCCTTCTCTTTTTCCCCCTTAAAAATCTTCCTCTTCCTTTTCCCCCTTTCAACATGTAATAAAAAAAACGTCTTTTTTCTTCCTTCCCTTTAAGCATTCGTTCCCTTTTCTTTTCATTTCTCCACTTATTGTTTTTTCCACCCTTTTGAATCTTCCTTCTCCTTTCCATTGCATTCATATATACCTCTCTCCTTCTCTTTCTTCTTT
Organism: Plasmodium knowlesi strain H; assembly: GCF_000006355.2. NCBI lineage: Eukaryota > Apicomplexa > Aconoidasida > Haemosporida > Plasmodiidae > Plasmodium > Plasmodium knowlesi. Next base: position 3,131,069 of record NC_011913.2, on the reverse strand, counting down.
CATTATTCCTAAACCACTTTGTGTCCTTCCAAATGTCTCACTCATCGTGAAAGATAAAAAATTAAAAAAAAGTAAATAAAATAAATAGAAGTAATAGCAATGACGACGACAATAATGTGTACCAATGGGTACCCTCCCTGATACGTGCTCCCCCTCTAAATAAGTGACAACACAGAGGTTCACATCAAAGGGGAATAAAACCAATAGCAGTTCGCACTATATATGAAAGAACATCCACATAAGTGTTTTCTACAGCATTGTATAAAACAGCTGAAAGCACGCATATGATAATCCCCCGTTCAATGTACTGAGATTGAATAAATAAGTTATAAAAAGAAAAAAGACATAAAAAAAAAAAAGAAAAGAATATACATATGTACAGGTGCGCATGAATATTTGCACACATATGAGTTGGGGGGCCACGTAGGGGAACAAAAGATTCTGACATAAAAATGTTAAATTAGGATGTCCTCTACAAAAAACAACGTTCATGTGAAGTGCACCCACAACCAGAGCAGGGGGTCGGGGGGGGGCCCCACAAGGCTCACTTGTCCCCCTATATAATATACGTGTACGCACGAATAAAGCTTACGTGCGCCTACTAATTCCTTCCTTCAAATAGAAAATATTTCCGCCCACAAGAACATTCCACTGAGAACATCACATGCGCGAATGCCGTCCTCCCCTCCTGATTCACAGCTCCCGCAGTTCAGGCGCGCGGGCGCGCTCACTTTCAGGTGTCCACTCCGTGGGTGCAGATTTCCTTCTTTCCCAAAGAATATGGGGCATGTACTTCCGAGCGCAGACAAATATTTCCTCCATGCTTTGGAGTTTATGCGTGCCTTGTTGCACACATGCAACGCCCCTGAGTTCATGCAGAACGCGCATTACGCCAATTCAAGAGAGAGTGAACAAAACACAATTAAAAAACTTGTAAACGACGCGTACACATTATATCAGAGTTTCAAATATTTAACAAATTTGTATTAAATGTGGCGTCAGGAAAAGTAAGCCATGAAGAAATGAGGGAAAGCAAAGCTAAAGAGGTGCGCAAATACATGTCCCATATGAGGTTCCTCCATGTAAGTACAAAAGAAAAGGATTCCGGTGCTCTTCCGATCGACCGGCACAGCGAGTCAGTGTTTTTCCCCGTCTGAAAGTTCGATGTCACTACATATATCCCTGTCATGATTTCCGCTTTTCATTTTCCTCATTTGCCAATTCCATGACTCAATCCCCTCACCTGCTCTTTTATTCTTTAAACAAATATAATCCTTGTCGCTATGCAGTTTGGCTAATTCACTATACGTGAACGACTTATCTTCGAATTCCTCCATCGTCATTTTGTTCGCCACAAAAACACTACTCCCCTTTTCCATCAAAATTCTGTCATTCTTCATGTTTATAATTCCGTGTATTATGCACAAAATAGATATCGCCGTGAAAAATATGAGGATTAAGATGGTGAATAAAACTGTGAACTCTGTGTTCAGTGGCTTCAGTGCTTCCACGTATGGCTTGAAGATGTTCCCTTTGGTTATCCCCTCTTCCAGGAGGGTGTTAATTTTCACATTCTGCAAGGATAAGTAAATATGCAACAAAATGTGCGGAAAAGGCAAAAGGATGAAATGTAATGCACAAAGTAAAATGGAAAAAAAGATGCACGATGCCGGTAAGTTCCTGCAGATTCGAGCTACTACATTGTGTGAGTTTCATGTGCCTTACGATTAGCGCCACAGTGATCATTAAGCTCTTGAAAGCCGGTATGTCCTTCATGAGGCCAACAAATTTGAGCTTAAGTGCACTGATGGCCTTGATTATTGCGTGGTCCTCGTCCAGGTGCAGGTGCAGGATGGTCACTGTGGAAAGAGGGGAACATGGGGAGAATGAAGCGTCTGGGGTGTAAGACGACCTACGAAAAAAGGCGATGTGCACAACACGACGTGTAACGCGAACGACAACGTTTGAAACAATGGTGAGATTCTCCAACCCGCCTCTAACGGGCACACCCACCTATTGCCACGATTATGTATAATACAGCCATGATATTGGAGAGGATGTACATTACGCCGTCTTCCTCATTGTTGTGATCAGAGTGTAATTCCTCCTTGGCAGTGGAGTCATGTGTTTCGTATATCTGTGGGATATTTGCCAAACAGCTCTGTTCATTGCCGTTTCCACCGTTGTTGTTCTTATTTATGCTGCCCCCACCGTTGCTTCCGTCTGTACCAACACTGCCTTCTCCGCTGTGGTCGTTATTACCAGTCGCATTTTTCTTTTTCAAGTTCTTCAAATTACTGCCCTTTATAGTTATCTCATTCCCCCTGTCACTAATGTTCTTCGTGGAAGACTTTATGTAAGCGCTGCTCTCAAAGGAGTCGTTCTTCAACATTATATCGTCACTAAAGTTTTCGATGGTTTCCATCAATTCAATATCCTCCTCACACTTCCTTTCAACTTTGTAATTTTCCCTAAATAGTGTTTTGTTCACTTGGTTCATGTGCATTCTGCTCTTTACCGACATGGTGTTTGAAAAAAAAAAAAAAAAAAAAAAAAAAAAAAAATTCGCCCCTCGGAATGGGAATGTAACAGGCAGTAAATCACGGTGGCGACTTGCGTGGATAAGTTGTGCCCCTTGAAACCTGGGGGGCCAAATGAAGCAGTGGTGGGTGAATCGAACTTGTGACGTGAGGTTGAAGATGGAAAGAGAGCGTGAGTGGGCGGCAAAACTGGAAATTATGCACGGACAAAATTTGGGGGCGTGTAAGGAAGGCCGCTAAAAATTGCACTCCGCTCATTTGTCACTATATGTTGCTACTCTGCTGTGACTTCACTGCCATTTCACCTGCTTGCCCGTCCGGCCAATCGTTCCTTCAATTTTCATGAGTTGTAAAAACAGGTGTACATATCAGTTTACATAATTGGGAAAAGCTCCAGAAAAATGTCCTTTTTTTTTTTTTTTTTTTTTTTTCCATACGTTGCTTAAGTGAACAAACACACACTGGTGGGGGAATTCACTTGTTCTTTCTTTTTTCCCTTTGGAAAATAAAAAAAATGTAAAAGTATAAAGAGGTACAAATGTGCGAGGGGCAAGTCAAGTTGGCCAGTGCGCGGGTGCCACGCACACTACTTCCTGTGCAAATAGGCTCCAGTGTGGAATTGCCAGTGGTGTAAAGTGGAAAAAAATAGGTAAAGTGGAAAAATGGGAACTTGCTCAGTCAACCACTTTGACATTCGACACCTTGCGTGAGTGTTCCGCAGTTCTCCACTGGGGGGAAAAATGCACGTTCACTTGGAACACCGCAAACAGCACTGAAGCGAAGCCCCCTCACCCTTGGCGCTGCGCTCACCCAGTTCGCATGCGCACGGTATGTGATGTTTGTGTACCATGGGTATATAACAGCATTTGCGCGTGTTTATTTATTTATTTATTTATTTATTTTCATCTTTCAGCCCCTTCAGCGCAGTTGGAACCCGGCACAAACGCTATGGGTGCGTAGCGACCACAGGTACAAGCGTGCACGTGAGTGGTTCGCCCCATCTTACCCTAAGTGCACTGGGTAGAATTACAAAAAAATGGGGGGAAAAAAGCAGCGGAACCATGCTCTTCCTAAAAGTACGGAAAATGGTACACATGTTCCTGCCCTTCCACTCTGCTGAAAAAATTTCTACACACTCGACTTCAGCCTCCGAATATGAGAATGTCTCAGAAAAGGTGAAGCTAATGTATGTGTTCTTTTTTTTTTTTTTTTTTTTTTTCTTACGTCTCCTTTGATCTTCTTTTTCTGCACCACGTTATGTCCCCATACGCACTAACAAGCGACAGCACACGGAAATTCTTTCCAGAACTGGTGCAAAGTAACCCCACATGAAGGATATCCAGAATCTGCAAACAGAGCAATGTACTGTACTTCCATGCTTCCCCCCTCTACCCCTGTGCCTGGCATATTATAGCTCCCCCCCTGATGCGCCCTCCCAACACCGTGAAATGACTAAAAGGCAGCAACATCCTTGGAGGAAGGTCTCCCCGTTTGGACAGCAAATGAGGGGGGAGGCCCATCCTCCTTTCAGTCGACACCCGGTCCGTTCTTCCCACCGTGATACACTGGTAATTACCTGCTTCCGTGAACGCTGGCGAAAATGAATTAAACGGTTTGAACGTTGGAGTTGGTAAAAAGAGAATACACATAAGACACATTAAAAAAAAAAAAAAAAAAAAAAAAAAAAAAAAAAAGGGCAGCGTGGAATATAGCACAACTGCTTCAGCGGGGAAACAGTCATTCCATGCCGCCTCTACAAATTGGGACAAACTCATTGCGCACGCGTGGTCAACCATTCGGCGTGTGCATTAAAAAAAAAAAAAAGAAAAAAGAAAAAAAAAGATGTGCGCTACAGAACAGTACAATACATAACAGTGCACCAGGTTTGGAATTCTCACAAGGTGAGAAATGTGGTAAATGTAAAAAATAAGGATGTGACTCGAATTAGAAACTCATCCATGCGCGTTCTCTTCCTGTGCAAGTGCTTACTCCTCTCCCCCCTCCTTCCTGTGTGTGTGGGAGAGACACCCGAGCAAGTTACAAAGATTTGATCCGACTGCTCTTCTTCAGTCTAATCACCTTGGCAATGTAGGGAGTAATCAGAATGGTAATCACAATTCGAACGGGTTCAGTTATCTTCGAAGCGATGTATGCGAAAATGAGTTCCCCCCATAAAGAATCAATTTTCTTCTGTAGGTCATCACTCATGTATTTAGTTAAGTGCATTTTTTCTGACCAGTAAGTTATGTCAGCCAAGGAAATGTATTTGAAATGGACAAAGAAGTAGCAGCATGAAAAAGTTAAAAAGAATACAACGAAGTAGGTTCCTAATCCCACGTACCCATATTTTTGGAAAAACTTCTTTACATTCATTTGTGCTAACCTCGAGTTGGTAATTAATTTACCCTGTACTTCCAGCAACTTCTCCTTACGTAATTTATATTTTCGTTTCTCCTCGTAGTAAATATCAATCAAGGATCTTTGCTTGTTCTTTTTTAAAGCCTGAAAAATTTTGGTCTTCGTGTGTATAATGGCCTTCCTGTAAATGTGCTCATTGAAGTTTTGCTTCAGGCTTCCTTTTTTTAAGTGGTAGATGGAGAGCAGTGCGTTTATTTTGTTCTTTTCCTTTTTAATTTTTTTCGAAATAACCTTGTAACTGTTCTTGTCCTTCAGCTTGCTTAATGCCTCTTTTATTTTTTTAGTCACCAGGAGTGAGTGTGTGTTCTGCAGATAGTTCCCATTGGGGCGTTCACGTGACGCTGCTCTCTCCCCATTGGGACATCCATCTGTTTCTGCTTCATTTCCCCCCCCTTCGCCTACTCCTCCATCTCCGTTCTGCCGTTCCCCATTTTTACCTGCGCGCGTCCATTCCGCTTGGTCCCCCCTCCTCCTTGAATCTGCCTCACCATGTGAAGGCTCTTTCTCTTTCGAAATCGAGTTAAAATTAGCACCCCACGTTGTCCACTTCTTTTGCATGCCCAGCAGGGATGGGTGCACCATTCCTCTCAGGATTCCTCCCCTGTGGGGTGTACCACTGTGAAAGGGGTGGATAAAATAACTGCCATTTACACTGCTACGACAACCTTCACTGAAAATGGGAGGGTTACAAAGATAGACACTTCTGCTTCTATGCCAAGCACCCCCATGTTTATATCCTCCAGACGACGAAATAACTGTGGACAATAAGGCACTCTGAAAAAGCCTTCCTTCACGCCCCTCCAAGCTGCTAATACACAAGGGCAAAAAATTATTCTTCGTTAAATGCACTCTATTAAAATGACTTCGAATCCTTCCCCCCTGAGAGAATCTCCATACACTGATAAACACCATCTCTGCTTTGGTTTGACTTTCTCCTCAGGGCTACCTTCCCTTCGCAGTTTTCTCTTGCGTGCATTCTTCTTTAGGGGGGGGGGGGGTGCGGCACAATGTGCTGCCCCCTATGCCCTTCAGCCCTCTCGTCTGTCCCCCGAGCGGAGATTTTCCCCGTACAAATATATAAGCGCAAATGTGTATGGGCACGTATTTATACCTGTGAACTTATTTGTATGTACCGTATTCACTCACACCGGTATGCCCCTTTCTCCGTGGGGGTCCACGCAGATCAATCTATGATGTACATATACCTCCTCCTCCAAGCGTGGAAATTTCCAATGCTCCTTTTTCTTTTTTTTTCTTTTTTTTTTTATTTTCTTTTTTGGCAACTTGAGGAATTACTTGCTCATTCCGTTCTTTCCTTCTTCTTCTTGTTCGTCCCTTCTCACATCATGTGAGAATCAAAACGAGTCACCACTGCTGATCGCATAAAATCGCAGCAACACATAATAACTGCTGCTTCGTTCTCCGCGTCGAGCATCTCAGTTATGTTTGTGCTAAAAAAAAAAAAAAAAAAAAAAAAAAAGCGCTGTTCCGGTGTTCCACGTAAACAGCTCTATGTACGCTGTACTGCCCATGCGGATGTCGCCGCCCCCACGCGTGCCTCAACATTCCCCTATAACATGCAACGTTGACCTTTATTTAAGTGGCCCCCATGATGGAGGTGAACGTGCAGAACTTTTTCCCCCGTTCAATTTCCTACTGGATTTTTTTTTTTTCAATAGAAAAAAGGGAAAATGCCCTCTGTACACAATTGCCTCATACCGTTGTAGAGGAAAAAAAAAAAAAAAAAAATCATCCAAGTGTTGACGCGGTTATATAGGGACGCGACATATTTTTACATTTTCCCTGAATTACCTCTGTTTGTGGCGCTACATGGCCTATAGGATGGGAACCGTACCATTGCGTTAATATAATCAGTTAAGGTGAAACCCCATAAACGGCTCAACTTTTCCTATACGCTTAAAAATTTACAATCCTCACAGGGGTTAAAAAAAACGAGGAGGTTGTAATAGAGGGTGTTTTATAATTAAAAAAAAAAAAAAAAGGATAATATTCAAAAGAGCCACTTGTGGTAAAAAAAAAAAAATAAAATAAAATAAGGGAGAAGAACTCGAAAATATGCATGTGAAGTGCGTTCCCTCCAGCTGCGCTGGGTGCCGCAACAATTCGACTGCAGCTCCCCAACAGGAAGATACACACATATACACGCATGTGTAACTCCCGAGTGCGCAACCATTTATTCCATCATGCACTCTGAAAATAGATCTCCGTGTATACTAAAAAAAAAAAAAAAAAAAAAAGCCACCAAAGGCTCAAAAAGACACTCATTCGAACGTGCATACGCAACAATGATCGTACGATCGAATAATCACAGCGTGTTCCCCCGGGAAACTCGGCAACCAAAAAAAAAAAAAAAAAATTAAAAAGAACAAGACAAAAACAGAGCAATGTGGAGACAAGTCTCCCTGGACGCCTTTGTCATGAAAAGCGATGTACAGGCGCGCCCTTCACGCTGTGATCACAGGTGTTGAAATATATATATGTATATATATAAAATGTTTCACTCATGCGACACATTACGTTGTTACAAAAAAAGAAATAAAATGAATGAATGGATGGATGATTCAAAGGAGGGAATATGAAAACAGACCTGTGGGTCAGGAACACCGCAAAACAGGCATTGGAGAGGGTGTATCGGTAAAGATACATGCCCCTGTTGACTTATCCCCGCACAGGCACAACCCAGGAGAGAAACTCCCCTTCTAACACCCACTTCTTCTACGCACGAGAATCAGCTGCATATACGGTTAAGCCAATCGACCAGCAGCGTGACAGTCTCGCGGCTTTGGGGCTCTCCAGGAAGCGTATGGTAGCCGTATTTTAAAATGTACACACTGATATTCTTATACTGCTCTTCCCCCTGGGGGTCCACCATCCCGTGAACGCTCTTTAGTTTTTTCAAATTGAATGACTTATAGTAACCGTGGTCAAAGGAAGTCCATATGCCTTTTTCTCCCCTGACATCATTTTCGGAACTGCCTATCGACAAGTTGCTCTCATTCCTTAGTATTCGGCTGGAGGATTCAATAGACAAGGAAGACTTAGAAAGCATGGGGGGATAGTATTCTTTCCTCTTATTGTGCAGTAATGCTTGCCTCTCTGTTGGGAGGTTATTACTATTTGTAGTAAAGCTAATGCTCCTGCATTTTCCCACTACCCTCTCGTCCTTCTGGGTGGATATCTTCCCATCCGTTGTACTTTGACCAATTATCTGTGCAGTTGCGACCATGTTTTCACTGCTTTCACGGTGAAGTGCCATAGAGGACGGTTCGCCGCTTAGGTCGTTCTGCCCAGGGTTGCACGAACTGTCGATGAACATAGAGTTGATAGGTCCTACGGAATCCTTCTTCTTTTCATTGATTTCCGTGGAAAAAGCAGAATTGGCCAAACGAATTCTTTCTGCATCTAACATAGATGCATTCTGTCTTCTCTCTCTCCTACTGTGTAGGCGCATCATTTTCCTCAAAAAATCAATGGCTCCAATGGGATCTACCAGGCAGTCATTCTTCGACTGAATCACCATAATGTCAATGTCGCTTTCTTCGATGTGCTTTAAGTTTTTATAAGTTAAACAACTATCTGCGGCACTCACACACTCGGCAGCTATCTTTATCCGGAGAGGTCCACAATACTGATGGGGGTCAATTTCGCTATCATGTTTAATCCAAGGGTACATAGCATTACCTTCCTTTACATTTACCGGGAGGAGAGGAAAAAAGTATTTTAAAAATTTCGTAGCCGATATGAGCAGTCTGTTGCTGATTTTACTCTTCTGCTTCCCTAAACTAATCATTGGAGAAACAAGAACGAGAGATTTGACGTAACTTTTCCATTCCTTGTTCAGTCGAAAGATGGCTTCCATCGTTTTCAGCGCGATGCATCCACCCATGGACAAGCCCATAATGATAATAGGCTTTAACTCATCCTTCTCTTTCCATTCCTGAATGAAAATTTCTAACGCTTGAAGTGTGTCCTCTATGAAGTTCTCAAAATCTTCTACATAGCACCGATGATTTTTAACCCCCTCCGAGAGTCCATGAGATTGGTTATCAATACCAAAAAAAGAGAACCCATTCTGATTGAACTTTTCGATCCAGCTATTTTTATAAGAGAGTGTTCTTACCCCACAGTTGCAGTAGTTGCATATGCCACACATGGAACAGTAGTAGACACTAGAATCGTAATTCACATGAGAATCAGATTTGTTTGGTAGCAAAACATTTTCGTCATCAATTATGTCTTCATCGCTACTCGTATCTTCGCTGCTGTCATTACTACTACTCTCTTCGCTGTTGTTGTCGTTGCTGTTACTGTTCAGATTGATTTGCTTGGAATAGTTCCCATCAGGGCCAGTGTTTTCCTCAGGGCAACCACCTGCACCATTGTTATTATAAATAGGGTAGCTAGCGCTTTCTTTGCCCCCAAAATTCAATTTGCTATTTAAGTGGTTTGCACCCTCGTTTATGTTGGTAATACAAGAGGAACAGGACAAAAACATAGTTAGCTTTTTCTCGAGATTTTTTTTTTCTCCATAATCCGAGGAGTCACAAGAAGATGAAGCCCCTGAACAGTTATCCTCTCTCGGTTGACAATAATCATACAGGATGTTGTTTGTCTCGGTTATAATTTTCATGTCCTTCGTCCAATTGGTTTGGAGAATTTTGTTAAATGAGCACCCAACTGTACTTCCGTCATCTTCAAAGCTGTGGGAGAGTCCTCCTTTTTTTCTTCTTCTTTCCTTTTCTTTTTTTTTTTTTTTTTTTTTTTTTTTCTTTTTTTTCTCCTGCTTGATTTTTTCGTTATCATTGTTCGCGCTGTTCGAGTGCAGAAATGGTTGTGTCTCGCCGCTTATTCCAGCATTTGCAACCACATTTAGGCCCTTACCTGTGATGAGCTTTTCATCAGCATCGCCCCTGTCGCTGATTCCGACTTCCGCCCCTCCCCTAGCAAGGTTCCTGCCTTCCTCAGGTAGGCTTACAAAATTATCGCCCCCTTCACCATGCATAAGCTTCCCTTTATCATCCTTCCACTCAGATTTGTTGACAGGCTGAGTTCCGTCCCAACAGTTGAAATTGTTACCTTGCATAATGTCATACTCACTGCCAATGCCACAGCTACCCATTTCTCCTTTCTGTTGCTTCTCATCAACCCATGGTGGTCTACCCATATAATTCAGGTATTCATTTCTCAAATGGGAAGTTATTCCATGCAAGGCGAATACATATGCCTTTGGATTTTCGACTCTCCAGGCATATTTCGCTATTTTTAAATTTTCCTTGTTCACAAAAAAAGTGATTTCTGGATTCCCATCATCATACTGGATCTTGGTATTTTTTTTGCCGCTCTTTTCTTCACTTAGACTCTTCTTGAACTTATCCTTGGCAATATTATCCCTACTGAGATCTGCTGCCGCTGTGTTGTGGCTCTTGGGTCGAATTACCTCTTTCGGGGGGCATGGCTCACTCGGAGAGTGGCTCATCCTGTTTTCGCCCCCTTCTGTATCTATCCCCCCGAACAAGTTAGCCCCCACCTCTGCATTATTCCCCTGGACCACGGATTCACTGCTTCCTTTCGTCTCCAATATCCTCCGGTTTTCCTGTTCAGACATGCCTTGGAGGAATGAGGGAAAGATCGTCGCTAAACGGGATGGACTATATACTAAACCTGCGTAGTGCTAACCGGAAAGGCTGACCTACTCGTCTATTCCGTCCTTGGGAAGAAGGGGCTTAGGATCATTAAGAAATCGTTCTTACGGGTTGTCACTGGAGAAAGGCCTGCAGATATCGGATCTCCTGTAGGCAGCGCGCTTGGACAACTCTCAGTAGCCACGCGTGCAGCTCTTCGGGCGCTCGCCCAAAATTACACGAATGTGCAGTTATGTAACTGTCCAACTAGGCATGCTCACAGGAGTGTACGCGTGCCTGTTGTAGCATTACTTCACCCTCGTGCCAGATGACGTAATTCAAGCCTGCGCAGAAAAAGCACTTATCATAAGCATCTCTACATGAAAGATGGGATACCCCATGAGGAAAGAAAAAAGTAGGATGGAAAGAATTGTGGCTAGGTACCAATCAAATTACACACCTAAAGTTCTTCCACACAAGAACCACCAGTAAATATGTGTGTGTTCGTAGTACGCCCAGACTTTTTATTTTTGCAGAATGAACCCGTAAAGCGTTCAGGGTGGGAAAGTAATCAGAAAAAAAAAAAAAAGAAAGAAACAGTTTAGCTAGCCTCGAAATATACGCATGAATAGGTACACTCCAAATGGCACAGCGCGAATGAAAGCGTTCGAAGGAGATGCCAGAAATGGTCCAAACTTGGTGAAAAAAAATATAAAATTAACCAAAAAGAGGGGAAATGAATGTAAAAGTGTTAAAAAATTAAAAGTCAAGGAGCAAAAAGAAAAAGGGGGGGCAAACTTTCGCTCGCTTATGCAAGCTGGAACGGGAATGAAAAAAAAAAAAAATCAAATAAAATAACAACTGCCGCCAAACCTTGCAATTTTTGCGTCAATTTTAACCGCAATTCCTTCGCTTCATATTTTAAATTTTTATCCCCTTTTCCAAAAAAAATGCTCAGAAAAAAGAACGGAGGAAAGGAAAAAAAAAAAAAAAAAAAAAAAAAAAAAAAAAAAAAACACACACATTACATTACATTACGGCAAATAAAATTACACCGCATGAACTGAATGTACGGTGTTTATATGGCTCCCCCAGCGAAGCATGTGAATTAGGGTACGCCAAAAAGCACGCAATTGTTACACTTGTATGTATTGATGCATTCGCGCGGTGCATATATGTCACATATCGGCATGAATGAACAGGATGGTGCCCATAAAGTAGCACAGAGAAATGCCATTGTGTATTTTGCCTATGTACATGTGTGTGGTGTACGTATGGAGGGGCACGACTCACGCAATCTTTCGGATTTGAACGAACGTATAGTAGTACAGCAATGTGATCATAGGGGAAGACGTGAAGGCTATATATATGTCTGGGTTTGTGTGTACATTTATATAGTTACCTGTGTATGCAGACCCTCCGCTGATCATTTCAACAAACTCAAAGAGAGGGGCATCTCAATTTTAAACCACTTGGAGTACGACGTATTCTTCAACCTCCACACTTCCAGGTGCTGCTTGTAATAGCTGTTAAACTCCTTGTTGGTATTTTCCGCCTTCTTCTCGTAGAGAAACGTTTCCGTGACTATCAGTTGGTCGAGGAATATTTTCCACACGGAGTTCTTTAGCGTGTGCAGCTATGTGTCGGGGAGGTGGAGAAAATGTCGGGTGTAAGAAAAATAAGAGTAAGCGATTTTTTAGCTAGCTGGCATTTATTGATTTTTTTTTTTTTTTTTTTTTTCTTTCTCCTTTTTTGCCTGAACAGGTCATACCAAATCAGTGAAATGCTTAAACCATTCTTCTCGCACGAATGAGGAGCATTTCTGAGAAAGAATATTATAGGAATAGATCATTACAAGAAAAAAAAAAAAAAAAAAGTTTAATACTTGGGGAAGTTGGGCAAATTTTCATAATTACATCTATATACCGTGTTGTATTTCCGCTCAGACAGGTAAACAATGGCGTATTGAACGATCTCGATTATGAGTACAACGTTGTCAACTTGGGCCAAAGTCAATTTCGCGTGTCTTTCTTTTATAAAGTCGGTCATGCAGATGATGCCTGGCAGATTGGTTTCCAACGGGTGAATTGTTCGTTGTGTGCGATGCTTCGTTGGATAACGCAGCTACCCACTTGGGATACACATATCCCATGTTTGCACACACTTCCTTGCGTGTTTGCGCCCGTGCGTACGATTACACTGTCCATATCTTCTTAAATTTTCTCCCAGTAGGGCCTTTACTAGGTCGGCCAACGCCTGCCTGGAAATCCAGCTAGCCACGTCCTCGGCTATTTATACGAGGAGAACAGAAAGAAAAAGAAAAAAAGAATCATACAAATAAGTATAGCCAGTACGATACAGCATAGAAACCAAAGCAATGTGTGTCCGGTTTGAGGAATCGGAGAAGTCTGCATCAACAGTGCAGTATATAACATATGCCCATGCGAATTGCCCATCTATGTTATAGTTGGGAAATATTTAAGGCGGATTACGGTTTGGCTTGAAACTGAAAATACATTCCGCAATTTTCCTTAGGCACATGTTGAATAGGAAGTTCTCGTGATTCTTCTCCTCGAATTGTTCTGTATGAAGGAGACGGTATCAATTTGGAGGTAATGACTTAAGCATTTTCCTGTCCAGAAGGAAAATAACCACACATATACACGCATACAAACACAGGTAGGTTAGGTATGTGTGTTCATCGCTCTACCCAGGGCGCTTACTAAAAAAGAAACGAATTTGCTCCAGGAGCTCATCACCCAGAAGGCCACTCTCGTTGTCACCATGAGGGACCACAACAGCCATGGGGGTAGTGCAATAGTAAATTAGCTTATCTGAGAAAAGGTTGGCCATCTGGTGAAGCACTGAGTTTTTCTTATCCTCCTGATCATCCACGCTGGTTATGTTCAGCTGAAACTTGAGCTCTGCACAAGTGCCAAGGTGTGTTTGTTGAGTGTAAAAGGGATTGTGGGCACGTGTGGAAAGAGGTGTATCTATACTAAGACGTATGCGTGTATTTGTAAATGCTTGTATATAGGAGGACATGCATAACCATTGTTGAAGGTTCGCATGAACGAGATGATCAACTCGTATTCGATGTTCTCATGGTTCAGCCTGTTCATTTTGCACTGCATGGGAAGCGACATTTTGTAAATAGAAGGAAGAGATAAAATTAACACATAGATAGGAGGAAGAAAACCAAAAGGCGAAACAAACTAAGGAAAAGAAAATACTTGGTAACAATTTCATGTTTTTATCAAACGAACCATTTTGAGATATTTACTAGAGAATTCGTACAAACTGTAGAAAGAGTTGCCCTCCTTGTCTGCAGGAACATTCCCATCCACATCCGAACCCCCCCCTATTTCTCCCTGGGGACTTTTATTATAACACTGTTCATTTTCTGTGGTTGCATTTCCTTTGCCATCTTTGTTCCTCTCATTTGAATTCCTTTCCCTTTCTTCCAAAATGTCCTTCGCTTTTTGTAAAATTGTCTGTCGAGAAGGGGATAGAGGGTCAAGTGGGGGAGCATGTTATTAGCATGCTCTTAGCATGTTCTTAGCATGCTCTTAGCATGTTCTTAGCACGTTCTTGAGAAATAAGATCGTATTATAAAATGGAAAGGTGGTAAATTTTGTTGATTCGTTCTTTTTTTTTTTTTTTTTTTTTTTTTCTTTTTTGTGGAGGGGGATACTTTTTTGAGCTCTCTGCTAGTTAGCTTCTTTAAAATGTGTTCATCCATTGAGCACAGACAAGGAAACGGCCGCTCCTGTGTGGGTGTCTGATAGGAAGCTGTCTACGCTTTGCCAGATAGGATTCTCCCTCCTATATTAGGGTTAACACATGATTACCCATTTAGTAGTGAAAAAGTAGTGTCAAAAAGAGGGGTACAAAACTTATGTCTATGTGGCGGATTCCGCAAAAAACCAGTGACAAAATTTGAAGAAAAAAAAAAAAAAAAATGAACGAAAAATGGAAGCTGACGCTGTTCTTAACGATGTGTGGTGTCATTAGGACGGTGAACAATGCGTATGCCACTTACCGGGGGATTCTACAGGTTATTATATTTTTTTTTTTCTTTTTTTTTCTTTTTTTTCACTAGTCGAAAGTTACGTGTTTCCTTTGTGTGAACACTTCACCTTCGCGCCGCATGAATGGAATGTCCCACTGTGGCTTGGACAGAGTCGTGTCCCTTTGTCTCTATACACAGGTGTGCCATGTTATGTTGTTGTGGAAAACACTGCTCTGTATTTTACTTCCTTTTTTTCTTTTGAGCGTACAGATGGGGGTGGATAAGATGGAAATTTTTTTTGCCACATGTAGGCACCTCTGACGGTAACATGTTTTCGCCTCTCGCGGAGTTGTGTGCAGGCAATGTATGTACGTATGGCAGTGTTAGAATAGCCATGTCAGGCATGAGATGGGCTACTCGTTGGGTCAGGCACCCCCAAGGAGGGGAATCTTAATCAAGAGAATAACCACGACGATATAATCTCCACAGGGGAGGGAAAATTATTTGTTCAAAAATAGGTATAAAAGGATTTAATATATTCCCTTTCCCCCGAAAAGGTGATAGTTATTTTCCATATCTACACAGATCGATAGGTACAACTTTGGCGTTCAAAATTGAACATAGTATATGTTGCGCAATATATGAGCCCCGTTTTGCCCCCGCGGGGTATTACAAAAAAGGAAAAAAAAAAAAAAAAAAAAATACTCACGAAATGATACGAATACATTCCCACAAAAAATGCCATTTGCAGTAACCCCCTCTCATAGAGAATAAAGAACCATAATGACATTATATAAGCATAATTTTTTTTTTCTTTAAAAAAAAGAATACCAGCACATATATTATTACATCTTCACAAATGCCAAGGGGGGGGTGAAAAGAAAAGTAAATACCGTTCATGCATGACTTTATATTTTCCTGTACCATTTTTTTTTTTTTTAACCCATCACATTGTTTTATCTTCCTCGTATATTGAAAATAATTCAAGCAAAAGGTGGATTACTTTTTTTTGTTATGACATTAAAAATAAGGAAGTTGTACTTTTTTAACAATTTTCACCTCCCCCCCATTAATTTGCCTTCTTTTTCCCCTTCTTATCAAGTGGAAGGCTCACAATTTCTTTTTTGGCCAATCCAAAGCAGTCGCCACCGATTAAACAAACCAAAGCGTTATCACTCGTGCGTAGTTATTCATATAAGTGTACAAAACACGAGTGGATGACTTCACACGCGTGTATCGCTCACCTATGAAGCGCCCTGCTGATGAATCAACCAAAAGAGCTTTGCCCTATATTTCCTGGTTAAAACTACACTCAACGATTTAATTCGTTTCATACGCATGAAATTATATCGTTATTTTATTTTAACCTAAATAGAGAATCGTGACCCTTCGTTGCTTTTCGGCTGAAACGTTTTTCCATGGGCCATCTTTTTTTCCTCCTGTAGTTCTTAATTTTTTAAGGCTATTGGAGGGGGGATTTGATGAGCTTTTTGGTTCAGCGCGTAGGTGGAGAAACAACGGAGTGGTTGTTTTGATTTCCCCCTTCATATTCCCGGCATTTTCAACGCCCCCTCGGGGCACCTTCTTGTTAAGTGATGTTGATTTTGCCGTAACAAAACGGAGGGGCACACAAAAATAATGGACGCCCTTATAAGCGTAAAAAAAAAAAAGGGTATGATGGTAGGGCAGCAGGTGTAGCGCAAGTTTTTATAGCATGTACTTTTTACATACATATGCAATACGCATGGAGGATGGACCGGTCCAGTTTATCAGGAGCAGTGGTGTGCAGGTATCTTAAACGATCTAATGAAATATAATCTCCAATATTCTTTTATTTAGTCCCTCCCTCCACACACTCCCCTTATGGTTCAAAGTAGTTCCATCAAGTAGGTGCTTTTTGCAGTCGTTTAAGAGTGGGGTAGGCTGTGTTAATCAATCAGAGGTATATATTGCTCTGGGGGTGCAAAGAAATATGTTGATGAGGTTATTATGATGTGCCTTTTTGGCTGGTTCCTCTAATGGGTTATTAAGTTCGTTCCTTTCGCATGAATAAAAATGTATTTTTTTCTTGCTCATCATTCGAATGTGTTGACATGACCCCATTAGCAACGTAAGTGACGTGGTTATTAGGTCTGGTGAATTGGGGAATGCTACTTTATTTCTTCATTAGGCAGTCAAATGGCAAGCAGCTAGGTAAAATGGCTGTAAAAAAAAAAAAAAAAAAAAAAAAAAACGTCACAACAGAAGTCGATTGAGCACACACACAACTTTGCCTGTGTGAATGGCATTCCGGCGGAGTCACAGATTTTTACCGCCTTTTTAAAAAATTGGTAAAGTGTAAAAGCGTTTCGATCATGAAAAATACGAGCCACTCTTGAGCAGGCAAAAAAAAAAAAAAAAAAAAAAAAAATTGAAGTGGTAAAAGGAGGATGTACCAATTGCGTTCCATTCTGTAAGCGCACATTTTGGTACGTCAAAATAGTAGGAATAAAATGGGTGCATGCATATGGGCAAAAGGGAAAAGCCGCATCGCTAAATTCACCCCTGTTTTCATTTGTGGAAAAAAAAAAAAAAAATACATTGCTGCCCCTTCGTGATAACATTGTTATTTAAATTGTTGAATCACGTCGGTGGTCGCACACAAGTGGTAGCAACTTCTGGCATCTCGTAGACATTAAATGGTATATGCCATTTGTTTGCAAGAAAAATTGGCACCTTGCCAAGTGGGTATTATCTTTTGTGCTTGAGAGGGAAATTACGCCCGATTTCAGGTGAATTCATTTTGTCGAACTTGCTCTTTTGCAAACTCGTCACAATCCTGACAAGCGAAACAAGCATAAGAGAAGTTTATAAAAAAATTGCCAAGTGAACCCTAGGGGGGTGAAGTTGCCTTGCCCAGCATGTAACAAAATACCAATGGGGAATTTAATGATATTTGCCAAGAGGAAGGTGACAAAGAGCATCACGCTGGAGGACCTTGCGTCCATGATAAAGGAATGCACCTACGTAGTGGCGCTAACAGGCTCAGGTACATCCGCGGAAAGTAACATCCCCAGTTTCCGTGGTGATAACAGTTCCATCTGGAGTAAATACGACCCCAAAATATATGGTACCATTTGGGGATTCTGGAAATCACCAGAAAAAATCTGGGAAGTTATTAGAGATATTTCATCAGATTATGAAATCGAGCTGAATCCAGGACATACAGCTCTTTCCACATTAGAAAGTCTTGGGTACTTAAAAGCAGTGATTACACAAAACATTGATGGCTTACATGAAGAGAGTGGGAATTCCAAGGTAATTCCCCTGCATGGAAGTGTTTTCGAAGCTCGCTGTTGTACATGCAGGGAAACAATTCAATTGAATAAAATTATGCTACAGAAAACCTCCCACTTCATGCACCAGCTACCTCCAGAGTGTCCTTGTGGAGGTATTTTTAAACCTAACGTCGTTCTTTTTGGAGAAGTAATTCCTAAGTCACTTTTGAAACAAGCGCAGAAGGAGATAGAGAATTGCGACCTTCTTTTGGTTGTTGGCACTTCGTCCTCTGTGTCGACCGCCACCAACTTGTGTTACTATGCCCATAGGAAGAAGAAAAAAATTGTGGAGGTGAATATATCCAAAACGTATATCACGAATCGCTTGTCTGACTGTCATGTGCGCGCCAAGTTCAGCGACTTGGTGACCATTTCCGACATCCTGAAGGGGGAGAAGGGCACTTTAATTGGTGAAGGAACGCAAGGTGGTGAAGAAGCGCAAATTGGTAAAGCTTCTCATAGTGGTAAAACTAAGCACAGAATGAATAGCTCGCAGGGAGCCTAGGCTATAATCCATGATGAGGCACGCCGTACCAATTCTTACGCCGTACCAATTCTTACGCCGTACCAATTCTTACGCCGTACCAATTCTTACGCCGTACCAATTCTTACGCCGTACCAATTCTTACGCCGTCCCACTGCCCACGTCGTGATCCTTCTCGCCAAATTTCCCCCGTAAGTACAAAAAAGTCGACTGCACCTGCTCGTCCGCGGGGAGGTTGGAGTACTTGTTGACAAAGCGGAAGAAGGAGCACAACACATCGAGCGAAATTTGCAGACCATCGTACCAACACTTCCACCCCTCATAATCAGCAGCAATGTCTGGCTCTTCCAAGTACATGTAAATGTTTTTCTCATCCATTGGCCTGTTAAGCTTCTTCAGAATATGCATCACGTCGCTCGCCTTTTTCACCACGTAGCCAATTAAAACAAATAGAAGAAGAGTGCCCTTCTTGGAGAGAATATTTTTTTGAAACTGCTGGTTCATGAGATTGATGAGCTTCATTTGTTCGTCGTCGACATTTTTCACCAAGTGAGTTAGGTATTCGATGATATTTTGGAGTGCTTCCTTGAATGCCTTGAAGTCGTTTTGCTTGTACACCAGGTAGAGGCAGTCCACGAGGTGGACAGCGCTCTTCGCATCGTTGGTGGGGTTAACAGTTTTGGCGGGGTTGGTCACGTTGGGCAGCTTGTCCGCACCTGGGCCCTCCTCATCAACGCCGCGAGGGAATCCATTAGAGCTTTGTGCATCCCCCGCATCCACCCCTAGCTGTGTATACACGTACTCCACGGCCGCGGCACGATCGCACGCTGCAGCAATTTCGTCACAAAGGAAATTACACTTCTCCTGAATAATCTCCTTTATAGTTTCCACACGTTTCATCCTCTGCGCATGGTCTTCTTGTGTCTTTTGTAGAGACCTCATTTTTTCTTCATTCATTCTCTGAATCTTTAAGTGCTCCATTTTGGTTTCTTCTCGCCCCCTGTTGAGTAGCTGTGCTTCATGCTCCTTCCGTTGCTGCTCTTGTTGTAACTTCTTCGCAACTATTTTTTTTTTTTCGATTTCGTAGTTCTCTTTAAAAATGGCTAGTTCCTCCTCGTAGATGTTGTAAACAATATCATACCTCTCCAGGAGGGTGTCAACATTTTTAATCATCTTTTCTCCATAGGTCTTCTTCGATTCGTCCTTTTCGTTCCTACGAATACGTATGCGCGTTATTATTGGTTCTAGTTTTTTCAACTTCTCTTCCAGCTCCTGATATAGACTCAGCTTATTGAACACCTCTTCCTCCCTTGCGTTCAGCAGTTCGCTGCATATGTTTTTGATTTCCTCCAGGGAGCTGGAGGCCCTCTGGAAATCCGTCATTTGGCCGGAGGGGTGGCAACTGCGTCGGAGCGGTCCCACCTTTGTTCCTTTCAGCCCCAAGGTATTAAGGTCTCCAGCATCAGAAAAGTTTAAGACCAAGCGGGTGTACGAGTTGGAAAGGTAGAAGAGGCGAAAAGAGTGAACAAATAAAATATATAATAAAATAAAATAATGATAATAGAAATAGTGAAGAAATGAATGATGACTAAGCAACTGGAGTAGACCCACTCGCGCAGAGCTCCACCCAGGAGTTGCCTTTATACCTTCACTCTCAAAGATGGTAAGTTCTTCGGAGGATACATCTCGCAGTTTATCTACTAGCCATGTTTCGAAGTAGTGAAATGAGGAAGAGAAAAAAAAAAAATAAATAAAATAAAATAAAAGTGCGACACTTTATCTGGAAGGGGGGGAGAGGGTGAACGCAAAGAAAAACGCCCCACTGTGCGTTGACGACCCACATCCGATTGGCAAAAAAAAAAAAAAAAAAAAAAATTGTTTGAATATTATAATCTCCATTATGCAACTAAGAATCGTCCTTGATGCTTTTCATCCTTTCACCTTTTCGCGCCGAGTAGGTAGCATATGGGGGGGGGTACTCTCCCGGTTTTTTCGGCGCACACGGCGCGAAGGTAATTAAACTGATGAAGTTCCGAGGTTCGAAAAAAAAAAAAAAAAAAAAAAAAAAGGGGGCCAAACAGATAGACATATATGAGTATATACAAACCTGGTTGTGCAAGTGCACATGTGTGTGCTAAACAAATCGGAAGATGAAAACAAAAATAGATGAGCCCCACTCAAGGAGGAAGCAACGTCGGTCTGGGTTACTGCCCGCATTTTTTTTTCTTCCCCTCCAAATGCATTATTAAAAAAGAGCGGGGGGGGGATGAAGGGTGGTTGTCAAAAATGGGATTTAAGCATGGGAACTCCCTCACGCTACTGTATCGTAGATGGTCACTTGGATCTTCCCATTCAATTGCCCTGACTTCCCTTGCCATTGTGTAGTGCCAGTTTCACGACATCTCTCCCTGATGCCATTTCCTGTTGCGCCCTTTCCAGAAGAGTGAGTTTCCTTTCCTCTCGGTTGCTGCGGGTGGGAGGTAAAAAACAGGGGATGAGTATGTGAGTGAGGTGACTAGGATGGTTAGGTCGCTCTATTGTCCAAACGTGCATGACCTCACTTCACCAGTCGCGAAAACTTACAATTTGTAGTCGTAGAGAAGCTGGAAGGATCCCGTGCCAATGGGGATATTTTTGCCAACAATGATGCTCTCGCTGATGTTGTTTATTTCATCCTTATTTTTAAAGAAAGAGGAAACGAAGAGGTGTTCGTTGGTCTCTTCGAAGGATGCCAACATGAGTGTGCTGTGCCTGGCCTTCTGAATGCCGAAGCGGTTTATCCCGAGGATATCTCCCCTGTGGGGTGAAAATGAGAAGGGTGAAAATAAAAAGGGTGAAGATGAAAGAAGTGATGGGAACAGTGGACAAAAAGGGATATGGGTGGATACATAAACGTGTAAAGAATTTACATGAACTCTCCCGCGTGACACAAGCGTATGCCAGGCAGACTTACGTGAAGGCCATGATATCCGCCAGGAGCATGATGTGCCTGATATCAATGTCTATGCTATACGCCTCCACACACTTCTTTATCTCATTGATGATGGTTACTCGTGCAGCTTCTATTCCAAGGACTTGAAAAACATTTATCACATGGTTCGAAATTATATGCTTGAAGTCTACTCCTTCCAACCCCAGGACGTAATTGAGGGAGTTACCCTCTACAAGGATCGAGTAAATAATTTTTTTTTTTTTTTTTTTTTTTTCTTTACATTCCGGATCATTTCCTCCAGTGTAGAGATTACCATGCTTATCGTAAAAGTCAATCTTCTCATGCCTTATTTGGTTGAGGTCTACTTTTTCTAAATTTAACGTGTCCATATTGATTGTATCTAAGTTGACAATAGGTTCTTCTTCCCTTCCTCGGTTATCCGTTTTTAACACCTGTTCCTTTATTTGTACTTTAAAGGCTTCCATGATGTTCCGCAATTTCTCCTCATTGGGGGTTTTCTTTCCAGAGCATTCCTTCTCGGTTACCTTTTCTCCTTTATTATGTTTAGCGTCGTGCCCATTGGCAATAGGGGAGTGATTCGAAGGGGGATTGTGGTCTTCCGAATGGATAGGCATTCCAGTAGACAGTTCGCCCACCCTTTCGTCTGTTATCTCCATCTCATCATCGGTGACCTCCACTTCTTCCTTCTTAATGATACAACGCTTTATATCCTTGTCTCCATGAATGAGGAGGTCGAGGAGTCCCTTCTTCAGAGACTCGATTTGGAAAAATAAGAACTCATCATTTTTCAACGACATGTGTAACTTGTACGCATTCACCACTTCAACAACAATTTTGTTTATCTTAATTTTATTAATGTGACTTTGCCTCATTATTATATCCTTAATGGTATAGGCATTTATGTTTAAGAATAGGTTGTGGATGAGTTGTTCGTTGAATTTCACGGAGAGGAAGATGCCTCGACTGGTGTAATCTTCTTTTATATACAGACAGATATCCCTGATTGTGGTTTTCTCCAACTTTGACTTCATCATTAGGGCAAAGTTGTAGTTGTCCTTCACCTGCAGGGGGATATTTAGTATAGGCGTCTGTATATTGCTCGACGCGTTTATAATTTCCTTGATTCGTGGTACACCCAGGGTTATGTTCATGCTGGCCACGCCTGCGAGGGAAAAAGCGGAGAAAAAGTTAAACGGTGCAAAGGTTAAACGGTGCAAAGGTTAAGCGGTGCAAAGGTTAAGCGGTGCAAAGGTTAAGCGGTGCAAAGGTTAAGCGGTGCAAAGGTTAAGCGGTGCAAAAGGGAAGTCATGAACAATTGATACGTTGCAAAAGCCATGTGTAATTGCGGGGAAGAGCGTCCACACTAGGAATAGGGAGAACAGCCTAGCCAGTTCTACAACCCAGACCGCTTCTCTGTTCATCCTACCTGCAAAGTGAAAAGTCTTGAGTGTCATTTGCGTGCCGGGTTCCCCAATGGACTGTGCCGAAATGGACCCCACGGCATCCCCCGGTGAGGAGATATACTTAAAGTATTTTGAGACATTAAAAAAAATGAACAGATACAACTGCTTTAGGTTAACAAATGGATAATCGTAAAAGAGGTATCGATAAGATGGTTCATACGTTTGTGTGCAGACGAAGTCAAGGTAATCACTCCGTCTCATTAACTCAACCCCCTTCTTGTATTTAAAGAACTTATATATATTGATAGCCTTCACTATTAACCACTTTTTAATTTCCTTCATGTAGATATTCATCGTCTTGGTTCTTTCCTGATGGGTTGGACTTTCTCTTTGAGATAGTTCCGTGTGAGCATATATGTTTGTTGGCATTAACTCTGGTAGATAGTTCAGAAGAAAATTCGTCCACTCTATAACTTCATATGGCAGAAGTATATAGTGTTGTTTCTTCTTTTCGATGTATTCGAATACACTCACAAATGCGATTACGTTTTTTATCATTTGCCTGTACAGCTTATTTTCGTATAATCGGGGCATTTCATCCCTTTCACGGTTTCCATTCGTCCCGCTGTGCGGCTGTACGTGCCCTTTCTTCCTCCTAGTGTGGATATAACCACCTTGTGCATCTGCACTACTGGTGTTTGCATCTACACCATAACTCACTTCCATCACGTTCGCCTCTCCTTGACACTGTTCCTTAGTACTAAGCGCCTTTTCCCTCTCTGATCGATACACCGTGTTAATAATTTCGATTTTCTTCACCACGTTTTTGCTCATCTGGTTGTACATACTTCGTACAAGTTTTTTTTCCGACTCCCTCAGGCAGACCTGATTCTTATCCATCAGCTTCTTTATCTCAACTACGTTTCGATAATCATTTACGAATCGTGCAATAGACTGATGTTTCTGTGGCGGCAGGACGCAGTTCTTTTGGGTAGTTGCCTGTTCACCGGCTTCATCCTCTGGGTGTCCATGCTTTGTCTGCTTCATCCCTTTGTACCGTTTCTGCCGTTTAGATTGTTTCTGTTCCTGCGTGCCGACATATTGGTCGTTTCTTATTTCCACTTTGACTTTGCCCTCCATCGTGGCGGGTGGATCATGAGGAGTTTTCACATCAGGGGGATCTCCCCCTTTGGTCGCTTCCTCTTCTTCCGCCACTACTTGTGCTACTACTTTATTTCCCCACCTGGGGGTGAGTTCGGGTTTCTCCATGATCCTTCTCACAAAATGCTCATCGTGCGATAAGGGGATGAAGGGCACCGAGTCCGGGTCGCTCATTTTGGAAACGACTCGGTTGATGATGCACGAAATAGGGGAACCGCTTGTCGAAGCGTTTGTCGAAGCGTTTGTCGAACAGGTTGTCGAACAGGTTGTCGAACAGGTTGTCGAAGCAGGGGAGAGCTTCTCATATGACAGTAGAATGTTGCTGGAAGAAATGGATGTAATGTGATCGAAGATTTTATCAAACTGATGTACATAGGAATTATTGTTGTCCACATAAGATGGGTTCAGTGCATCATCCCCGTAAATAAATTGAACAATTTGTTTATCGCAAGATCGAACTGAGTAATCATAATGGATGGACAAGTCTTCAAGGGCTTTCATAAGTCTCCTTTGCATGTAGCCTGTTTCCGCGGTCTTAACAGCTGTATCCACAAGCCCTTCTCTTCCAGACATAGTATGAAAGAAGAACTCGGTGGGATTAAGACCCGAGTAGAAGGAGTTCTGAACGAACCCCCTACTTTCGGAGTCCTTACAGTGGAAGTTAAAATGAGGAAGGGTTCTATTAATGAATCCGTTTTTAATTCTCTGGCCAGTAACGTTTTGCTGTCCAACACAAGCAATCATTTGAGCGATGTTGATGAGAGCCCCCTTGGCTCCAGAGTTAAACATAATAAGTGGTTTGTTCAAATGATCCAAATACTGATTACACGTCTTTCCTGCATCGTTTCGAAGATCATCTAAAATATTCTTTACTTTAATTTCCAGCGTTTCTTCCAAAGTACATCCCGGTTGTATCTGCATTTTCTTCTCATTATAAAGAACTATTTCCTTATTAACCTTTTCATAACCTTCTTGGAGGAGATCCTTCTTCTTCTGAATTAGGGTCTCCGATGGAGTTACATCGTCAATACCTATTGTCATTCCTTTGTTGGAGAAGTATCTACTGGTCAGTTTTGAAAAACGGTTCATAACTTTGACCGCAACGTGAGAAGAGTTGTGGTGGATAAGGTAGTAGAATAAGCCATATTTGGATGATCCCAAAACCTTCTTTCCTAACGAACCACATATCAATTCAGATTTATAGAAACATACGTAGGAATCATTCAGACACATATATTTGAGATCTCCATTTTTTGTTGAATATTCTCTCTCCTTCATTTCAAAATTGATAATTGTGTTTTCCTTCCTATTTGGCTTTATAAGGACGCTTATCAACTGCTTTCCCGTCCAAAGCTCCTTCGGTTTTAATATAGCCGGCACAGGTAATTCTATGTCTACCTTTGCATCTGAGAAGTAGGAGCATAGTAAACAGAAGGAGTCTCTGTCGAGAAAGGTATCCTTATTTGTGATGACATAGGAGGCTGAAAGGAAATCCTGTGTCAAGGCAATCATAACTTCTCCATTTTTTGGAGTTATCAAATTGTGCTTTACATTCATGAGGTATAGAGCCTCTGCTCTTGCCTCCTCCGTTTGTGGCACATGTAAATTCATTTCGTCTCCATCAAAATCTGCATTGTACGGAGAGCACACACATTCGTTGAATCGAAAGGTCTTGTACTTCATCACTCTCGCCTTGTGACACATGATAGACATTCGATGGAGAGATGGTTGTCGATTGAACAAGACGATATCTCCATCCACGAGGTGCCTTTCCACGATATCCCCCACTTGGAGGTTTTCAATGATGAACTTCTTGTTCGCATATTTTAGGCTAATTTTGTTGATGCTGGGGTTACCTCTACGCGAATCTGCCAGTTCTCCTGTAGAGGGATACTGTCCAGTGGTGAGGGAATCCCCCCCTCCTTTACCGACGTACCGCTTCACCACATCGATGATGGAATCCCCTTGGGAGGGGGCACCAACACCTCCTGAGGAAATCCTCTGGTTGCATGCTTTCTTGATAATGTAATTTGCTCCAGGCCATGTGTTTGTTCCGTTCTTTATAAATTTCTTTAACCTCTCAATGTTGTACCGATTAACCTTCTCCGGGTACGTAAGCCTCATAGCGATAATTTCCGGAATAACAACCTCATCAATGGAGATATTAGGATCCGGTGAAATGACAGTTCTGCTTGAAAAGTCTACCCTTTTACCGGATAAGTTACATCTGAATCTACCTTCTTTTCCTTTCAGCCTCTGACAGATTCCTCTACCTGGTTTGGAAATATTTTGAGTAGCTAATAACTGAGACACAGCAGGGGAATCGCTATTGATGAACCTTGTAATCTGAAGTTGAAGAAATTCTACATTACCTAAGAACTGATTAGTCTGGTAACCATTACTGCACTGATTATTAATGGTGTTGTTAAGTTGTGTGATTTCTGATAGAATACAAGTCAAGTCATCCTCTGCTGTACCATGTTCATCAATTATAACTGATGGTCTAATGGTGTTGGGAGGTACCAACAAAGCCGTTATGAGTAGCTTCTCTGGATTTTCCACATTTAAAAGTTTCACATGGTAAGGATTCATATTTTTGAAGAGATTTAAAACGTAAAGACTATTTAAATCATCCTCTTTTATTACCATTTTACCATTTTCTTTGATTTTAATTACATGTTTTAATTTCATGAATTGATCTAAACTGGGTTTTATAATTTTTTTTATCACTCCTTGAGGATATCCACAACGGTAGCATTTTGTCACCTTTTTACAACTGTTTAAGATTTTCTTAAAAATGTGTTTTTTGAAAAACTTATCCTCCGATGCACGTCTTTTCAGATTCGTATAAAATTCAAGCTTTTCATTGGTTAGTAAAATATGTGAGCAGACTTTGCAAATGCAGTACAGGATATAGATGATGTACTTGTAGTACCCCACATGAAAGAGTGGGTAGTTTAATTCAATGTATCCAAAATGACCTGAACAGTTCATAAAATTTTTGTTACATGTTTCACACAGAGAGTTACTTTTGTGAGCTCCTAACTTGAGATCCAAGACTCCATAAGGGTAGGGAATACCTGTGTTGTTTTTGTACATTTCTCTGTTTAAAATTTTCACTTCTGAGCATTTTATTATTTCTTCCTTGTTCATAATTCCGAACTGGAGACTTTTGATTTCCCAGTTGCTCTTCACATCTTGTACGAATCCCTTCCGCAGGCTGGTCCTTTGAATTATCCTCCGCAACTCCTCCACATCGTTGGACTTTACTCGCAATTCATCCATGTTTATTGCTTTCCCGACCATTGTTACAACACTTGGCGAGCTGAACTTTAAACCCTGTCCCACCTCAGGACTCACCCTTGGAAAAGGAAACCCCACAAGGTAGGTTTCCTCCTTCCCCTATTGGATTTTATTATTTTTCCCAACGATCATCACGGAAATTATTATCTTCACTACCCTTTCCCCCCTTAAAGAAACTTGGTTTTTTCTACCGTTCACCAGAATGGAAGAAGCGCCACTTTGGTGAATGATAAAACCCCACATCAGACTGCTATACTCCAGAGGCAAGGCAAACACAACTCCCCTCAGTTGTGCATGGCGTAGTGACTACCCCCTGGGGGCTTAACGAATGAACAAAAAAGGGGAAAATAAAATAAAAAAAACAATTGCAGGCCTCCGTTGTGTAATGCTTCTCAATTATCATTCTTTTTTTTTTTTTTCTCTCTCTCTCTCTTTTCTGTGGTCCTGCTTTGGGATGTCACTATTTTTCTATTTTTCTATTTTTTTTTTTTTTTTTTTTTTTCCCGTTTTTTTTTTTTTTTTTTTATACCTACACAAGTGCGTCATAATTTTGTTGACCCGGACCCACCACCCTCTTGATGGTTTTTTTTTTTTTTTTTTTTTTTTTTTCCCGTTTCCCCGGAACGTAGTATGCAAGAGGGAGCCTTACGTTGGTCAGTGGGCGAACACGGCTCTGTCCTCATTCGGCAGAAGGACAGAGCACAGAAAGAAGCAAGTGGGTAGGGAGAACGAAAGAAATAAAACAGAAAGCCAATTTCTCCGCTAATGGGTTTATAAATAATTACGCGATTTTACAGAGGGTACCAAAAGTGTGCCCCCCTCCCACTTAAAAAGTGCCATTATATTATTATGCCTAATTGTCAACAGCGCATACTAGGGAGGAGATCCCAAAAGAAATGAAACTGGTAAGACATTATTCCCTTTAGGGATAGTTCGATCGAAGGAGAGTAGGTGGTAGATGACAAATTGAATGTACGATGAAGACAAACGTGATACAGGGATAATTGAGGACACATCCCATTCACCTCAAAAATGGGAAAAAAAAAAAAAAAAAAAAAAAAAATTCAAGTTGTTTAATTTTTCTTCTTTTTTTGGGTACTGAGGGAGTGCGAACCGATCTGTCGCATGGTCTCCTTGTTAGTCCTTTAATTTGGTGGGGAGAAGCTAATAGGAGCATTCTGCATAAATAGACAATATGATTTGGAACGCTGTGCCTCGTGCCTACACGAAAGCACGCCTCCAGAAGACCACGTTTCCCTTGGAGTCGCCTGACACCATTAGCGTGTCGATGTCGTTTACCACAACAGCCATGACGGGTGCCTGCGAGGGGGAGGGGGAAATGGCGGGATAATGATATGACGGGATAATATGACGGGATAATATGATGGGATAATATGACGGGATAATATGATGGGATAATATGACGGGATAATATGATGGGATAATATGATGGGATTATAACAAGCGGGTATATTTATTATGGGTAACAATTAGTGTAACGAGAGGAGACGGCTCGTCCATCCGCCTATACTTCGTCGCATCCCCTACCTTGTGATGTTTTAAAAAGACTAATCTATAGTTCGACTGGGGTAAGAGTGAGCAGATATAAATATTGCCATCTTCAGAACCCGAAATGACCCAACCACCGCCGAACTTGGAGTAGCTATTTCGGATGGGTAGCAGAGCGTGATTAATTCTAATACGATGTTTAACAGATAGACTTGTCAGGACCACCCCCTTGGAGCCATACACACACTCGATAATACCCATATGGTTATCACACGAATTTACAATGATAAGTGGAGAACTGAGCTGAGCTTGTTTGGGAATAAAGCTGATACAAGTTATTGGTGAAAGAGAAAAAAGTAACTTGAACCGAATCTCTAAACGTTCATTGTGTACTATTTCTAGAATATATATGGTTCCATTTTTTGATCCAGCAAAAATATGAAGCCCAGTGTCATCCATCTCTAGTGTCCTAATTTCACTTTCAAGTTTTATTTTCTGATTTACATGACCGGTATTTACGTTAACGATACGAAGAAGAGATGTGCAGTTGGAGCAGAGGAACAGGTCCAGATTGGTCGGGAGTAACAAAACGGAGAGTGTTGCAGAAGAATCTGAAAAAACCTTCAACAAAAACCCTGTGCTTACTTCCCATATTTTTATGGTACGATCAATTGAAGAAGAAATAATCTTTTCTTCGGTAAAGGTGAAAACAAGACATGTGATGGCCTTCTTATGTCCCGATAGTTTGGTCATCAGCTTGGCGGATGTTATGTTTGCGTTCTCTTCTGCGCTAATACCACTCACATCGCTACCAGCACAAGTATCGAAAACAGGGTTCGTTCCATTCTTCCTACTTGGGCTACTCACACTGCTACCGCCCCCTTGGTAGAAGTAGTGCCCACCGTGGGCGCTCTCCAAGGGGGTTCGCAAACACTTGTAAATATATATGATTCCATCCTTGCACCCCACGGCAAGCAATGTGTGCATTTTGTTAATGGAGTCATGTCCCATGAGTAGATAAGTGATAGGTATACTTCCCTTAAGTGTTATTTCATAGATTGGCTGTAAGCCTTTGCCCATTTCCATATTATATTTTTTGCTACCATATACATAACTGTTTAATGGCATAGACTCTCGAAGAAACTGTACATGTGAATTCCTTTTCTGATTAACACTACAAAGGGATTTAAATGAACTAACCATTGAATACATACTGTTATGTTTATTATGCTGAATTGTGTGTTCGCCTTTGTTCACTGTGAAATACTTTGGAAGGCATTCCTCCTCGGGAGAAAAATTATGCTGATTCGTATGGAGAAGTGTTTCCATCACAGATTTTTCAGTGTCCTCCATCCTTTGTGCATGTATATATGTATTATTGTATTGACCTGGAGGAAGACCATCTCCTATTTGTTTTGCAAAGTGCTGGTACCTTTCGGAATGTAGCCATGGGAAAACATTATCCTTTCTTTCCATGTGGTATGCTTGTCCAGGAAAGGAACACAAGTAAGATTTGGTTCCACACACGTAATTATTTACTATATCGTACATATCCAGTGCCTTAACATAATGGGCACTGCATGCTTTAGCTACCTTCAATGAGTAGGATACATCACATGTATTCTGTTTCATATTTATTTTTTCATTGAATATATTTTCTAGTAGATACAGTTTCGTCCTTCTTTTCACGTTTGTTAAGGCCGCTTCTTGAAGCAGGTGTAACGCTGGATGTATGGAATCACTGTTGCTTGAATCGAACACCACTACTATACATGTAGAATTCTTTATCAAGTTGAAGAGCCCTTCTTCTGCACTCCTGCTGGAACCGTACATACAATCACATATTTTTACCGAAGAGGATTTGTGCGTTACTATATAGGTGTCGTATATAAACGAGTTACTTTCGTCTGTACTCTTTTTTTTATTTTTTCGTAACAAGTTCAGGTTTACTTCATCTCCAATTCGAACGAACAGATCTTCTAAGAGGCTCGTCTTTCCAACACCCTTGGGGCCACACATCAGTATATCTACGTCTCTCCCCTTTTGGCGATGGGTTGTTCTTCGGGCATTCAGTTGCTCATCGTATTTTTCTCCGTTTCGTGTGGCTCTCTTCTCTATAGACTGCTCGTTCCAAGTCTCACCGTTTTGTTCTATGGCGCGCCCTTCCGTACCCGACCCGCTGTACCCTACTTTCCCCGGCAGTCCACATTCAAGGCACATCTCCTTCTTTTTAAAGTGCGATAGAATACCTAGCAGTTGGTTGTAACGTTCATTCAGTGTGTTGTTTTTTTTCAAATATTCCTTGTTTTCTGATTCCAATTTGTTTATCCTTTTGAGAAGGCTCTCTATGTCGTCTGCATGTGGAAGTGTGTCCATCTGCGGAGACACAGTCGTTCGGGCAGTTGCAGTCGATGCGTCGGTTACGCTATCTTCCTTGCGGGATGGATGTGACATCCTTATCCTCGTACAGTCGTTGGGTACTTCACTGTTGGATGATTGCATATTGGCCTGGTTCAGCTTCTCCATCAATCCTCTAATCACATTCTCATTGTCCCGGTTGTTTCTTTCGAGCAAGTCGACCCTTTTGGCTAGCTTCTCTACACTAGCGAAGGCTTTCAGGAGTTTGTTTTCAGCTTCCATTTTTTTTTTCCTCTCTTTCTCAATTTCATTTACTAAGTATTGATTTCTCTGAATGAGAGCTCCGACTTCTTTGGCTTCATCTTTCAGCCTCCTCAACTGTCTCCTCGCAAGGATTCCTTTCCATTTCAGTTGGATTTTTTCCACAGCTCGTTTCATGTTAGCCATGTGCTTCCTCTGCTTGTACATCTTCCAGGTTGCTTTAATAAGGCTTGCGTAGTGGTTAATCCTATACTCCTTGTAATTCTTCCTTCCTAAGTAGCCTCTGATATGTGCCTGTATAATTGTCGCACACTTTTTCTTGTGGAGGAAAACTTTCCGAATGCTGTACCCATATATATGTAGACAGATTAGTTCTGTAGCTCGCTGTACTTTCGTGCGCTCATTTCGAATGGTTATAAGCATACGTCTGATCCACCTCTGCAGTATCACCACCTTCCTCTTCATCGCCAGGAACAGTTTCCTCTGATGGTAGGCTTTGTAGTTCTTCTGTATGACTAGTGCCTGCGCAGATCGGAAGTCGCTTCGAAGGGTGGAGAGAATATTGTACGCTTCGCTCTTGAAGAAGCAGAGAGATTTACCCACCGCCCAGATGAGGGTGCTTTCAGCCGTGTTCTCCATGTGGACCGGGTTCGCCTGGTTGGAGACATTCATAATACCATGAGATGCGTCTTTACCATCCCCATTAGCATACTTGTTGACACCCCCCCTGAGTGCAGCTTCCTCCAGTTGTCGCCGTTGCTTCTCCTCGCCCAACGAGCGGACCAAGTTCTGTATGGCGTCGCACTGATGTAGTTGGCTGAGCACGAAGGTTGCCTTCTGCGCCCAGGA
Organism: Plasmodium knowlesi strain H; assembly: GCF_000006355.2. Lineage (NCBI taxonomy): Eukaryota > Apicomplexa > Aconoidasida > Haemosporida > Plasmodiidae > Plasmodium > Plasmodium knowlesi. Next base: position 3,098,859 of record NC_011913.2, on the reverse strand, counting down.
TTTTGTTTCATAATCCCGAAAAAGCTTTTTCCCTTCCTTTTGCAACAAAATAGAGTAATCCTTGACACAATCTGTGTGTGTAAGCCTAACAGGGTATCCAGAACGACTAACCTTTATGGCTTGTAACACTCCTCCGTACTTGAGCTGCTCATTCACAGATACACGATCAAAGATGTCGGGCACGTTCTGATTATTAGGTTTAATGCACCTAATAAAATGAGGTTCAGTTTCCTTGATTCTTTTCATCAGCTGATGAAGTTGTCCCTTAAATTCACTGGAAACCGTTTGAATTTTTTTTTTTTCGACGTTTCTTCTTAAATGTTTGTGAAAAAGTGAAGAAGTGTACTCACTCTTGCTGTGGAGAAGTACCTCCTGTACATCGCCAGACAACTGGTCTTTATTCTTCTCCAAAAATCCCGACGAATTGTACGTAACCTTTCCCGCAAAATGGACAATCACAAAAGAGGAGGGGTCCGTCTTCACAGCCATAAACTTCCTATTCCCCTTACCGAGGGAGGAAGAACCGTGCTTGCTAATAATTTTACTGCAAAAGGTCTTGTCTTTTCCAGATGGCACGTAACATTCCTCGTCTAGCATACAGAACACACCATACGGTTTTGATTCAAGTAAATTGATTGAGTCTGCATTATCGGGAAAGTCGAGTGGGTCCCATTGAATTCCCTCATCAATGTATAGCTTTTCTTCGCACTTAAATATGAAGTTGTTAAAAAACTGTTGCAAACATTCATTTGTGTAGTTGATACATAATTGCTCGAATGAATTTACTGCAAAAGATTCGAACCCAAATATATCTAGAACCCCACAGAATAACAGGTTCGTGTCTTCCATAAACCCTACAGATTCGTTTGTTCTTTCGACTACCTTTAAAAATAGACATCCATAAATGGCTCTGGCTAGTGCATCTCTGATATCGTTCGCTGCGATTGCATTCACTGGCTTTTTATAGCACTCGTTATTCGCTACAATGGTTCTGTAACAGAGTGCGTTTTTTAATTCTTCTGCATTTACATCTAAAAAAGATGCAGCCTTTTTCAAATCAGAAAGAGAATCCTCCAAAATTTGACATTCTTCCCTACTTTCATCATTACTGAATAAAACATTCCCGAGGTATAAAATCCCTTCTAGTACACGGAAAATTTGGTGCTGTTCCGCTTCGCTTATCCCGATCGTCTGCATGGCGTATACTGTCGTCTCGAACAATTCCAGCTCGTTGACATCGCTCAGTTCATGTACACTGGACTTGGTCAGGTAGCGGAAGTGTTCGTGGCTCTGGAAACCAGTCAGATCTATTGTCACAGGCTTCGTGTCCATGTCAGGGTGTCTATACTTCTCCGTCGCCGGGAAGTGGTACTCGCGGGGAGGTTCCCGAGGGGAGTTGGCGGAGTTGGAAACGTTGTAAGAAGATTCGTCGGCCGCGTCGTTGGTGGCGTCGTTGGTGGCGTCGTTGGTGGAACCGTTCGTAGCGTCGTTGTTGGCATCGTTCGTAGCATCGTTCGTAGCATCGTTCGCGGCGTTGTTGGAGGCCTCCCTGGCCGCCCTGCAGAGCTGATAGAAAATGTGGTAGTTGCGCTCGCCCTCCTGCTGATAGCAAACCCGCACCTTTTCCAGAAGGTAGGTTCGAATCTTTGCGCCACACAACTTCCCCTTCGTGTAGTAACCACCACCACCCCTTCGGTCCAAAGAAAACTGCAATTCAATGTACTTCCCAAAGCGACTGGAATTATCATTTCTCAACGTTCTTGCATTTCCAAATGACTCCAACAAGGGATTACTCTCTAATATCTGGGATTCAATGAGGGATCTCTTTTTAATATCTGAGCCTGCACATGCAAGAAACTTCATCACGTATTTTGTGGATTCTGTTTTCCCTGCACCTGACTCTCCACTTATTAATATTGTTTGAGGTTTACTATGTTGGCACATACCTAGGTATGCACTATTCGCTGTGGAGAAGATGTGTGGAGTTTTGGACTGTATCGGTTGTACGTGTTTAGCTAGCATGTCATCTGAGTACAAATACGGAATAATTTTAAATGGATTCACCGCTATTAGAATTGGTCCAGTAAGAGTATATATTTCATCAATATCGAAGCGTACATTTAAGCTATGAAGTATGGACGCTTCGTGTAGATGAGTTAGGTTCGTTAAATCCGCGGGGGCTGAGAGACCGCTTGAATCAAATACGTCTAAGGGTGGGAAGAGTGAAAAGGAAAGAAGAATAAGATGATTATCTACTGTCTGGGATAATAACATTTGGATGCATTTTGAATGATGGATGCTGCGCCTTCTTATTGTGGGGCACATACGAACCCAAATTTCTAAGGTAGAACTCGTCCTTCTCCTTTAGAACAACGATCTCGTCATCCTCCGTCTTGGCCACCAGATCCTTTTCTTCCCTTATGATTTCGGCGCACACCCACACCTGAGAGGGATACAATTAATGGAGGGGGGTGGGGACGATTAGATAACTGGATGATAATTCCTTTACCTCCTTCCAACGAAGCAATCGGTAACTCTCTCAAAGAAGGAAAACAAAAAAGATGCGATCTGGAAAGACATAATAGTAACTACATGACTATGCACATGCAACGGAGCTCTTTTCCATGGTTCAGAAAATTTACCTTTTCTTTATCCCTGACGAAAATCTTCGTCCCGATAACGCATTTATTAACAGAATCCATGAGGTGTGTGTGTGTGGTGAGTTCGCATTCGTCTTTGTTTTGATGTATTCCTACAGGCGCAACCTCCTTTCCAGGCGGAGTCTTCCCTTCAAAGGTGATAAATTTCTGTGACCTGGGGTACGCCACTCAGGAAGGGGTACTATAGGGGTTGCCTTGACAAAATGGCGCATTGGCCTGACGTGCCCCTCTCCCTCTTATGAACTCTGTAGGAATTTAACTATGTTGATAGATAAAATGTGGATTGCGCTGAAGGAAAGGGGGGAGAAGGAGAAATCCATGTGGGAGAAAAGTTCAAAGTAAACGAAACACTGTTATACCATTCAGTCTCTCCTACGCACGCATAAAACAGTCACGTCGGGTACGGAGCAATGTTGATTCTTTTTTTCAATTCACATTTTTGGATGCTCTGCTCCCCAAACATAACATGCACAAAAAATGGAATCGATACAGTGGGAAGAGATTGTTCTTTCCTCCTTTTGTTCATTCAATTTTCACCGTTTCTACTTTGGCTTCTATGTGATGTCCTACCTGGTGTGATGATCCACAGATGAAACAAAACGAAGGGCGTCATCGTGGGGGGTCTCCTTCCTCCCGGGAAGAGTAAAGGACTCATTTAGGAAAGATTTCTGCGCATAGACACAATCGAAATAAAAAAAAAAAAAAAAAAAAAAAAAGGAGGCACAACAGGAGCGGCGTTGTAATACTGCGGCAAAATTGTGATTATGATATCTCCGAGCTGGTCTGACAAAAAGACAAAAAAAAAAAAAAAAATAATAAAATAAAGAGAAGCAGGAGGACGACGAAGCCGAAGAAAACGTAGAGAAGGTACAAGTGGTGTCCAGTTGGAACTCGTGACAAAAGCAAATGTACCAGGAGCAGCGTACATGTATTGGCGGTTAAGTGCGCACTTAAGCTAACGCGGCACATAATCCGCATGCGCGCGTAGCGGAAAGGGTCACTTGCAATGGACGATTAAATCAAAATGGTATAAATGTTCATTTTGACAATTTCCGCAAGTCCATCGCGAAAAAAAAGAAAAAACAGGAAAAAAAAACAAAAAACACAAAACAAAAAAAACTTCTTTATTGTATGTACGAGCGTATTTTTTTTTTTTTATTTCCCCCATTTGCCTTCTTTTCCACTTGGCTTGATATCCCCAGTTGACGCGCTAAACTTGGCGGGATTTATTTCTGCGAAGGAGGACAAAATTTGCAAGCTTGGTAGGACGTGCAGAGAGGCACGCCGAGGAGAAGAGGAAGACGACAACGATAAGGATAACGATGACAATGATGATGAAGAGGAACATTGAGCCTCTCTAGGGAGGAAGAATATATGAAGAAGTCTTGCCAAGTCAAGTCTCAACAAATGACAAAAAAAAAAAAAAAAAAAAAAAAAAAAAAAATTACCATGTTACATGTATTGTATAGTGTATGACTCGGTTTAGTTCCGCGCCAGGGGATAAGAAGGAAAAAAAAAAAAAAAAAAAAAAAAAAAAAAAAAAGCAAAGTTAATTTTAAGAAAGGCAAATCGTGTGACGAACGGATGGCTAACTGAGTACCCCTCCCCCCCGATCGAATAAAACGTGGAAAGCATCGAGCTCGCTGGGGGGGATGAGGAAACATTCTGCCACTTCCTTCTCGAAGTCTAACCCAGGTGCCATTGTGTGTGAGTTTCGGTGAGGTGACACCTCGTACGAAAGTGTAACATAGGGGTCGTGGAGTATGCACGGCCGGGTCGTCCGACCGCTCTACCGCTTTGCTACCCAGCTCTTCTGTGGATCCCCTCGATGAAGAGCCTTCATCGGGTACATGGGGACCTGATTGATTGCGTATGCTCCATTCAATTCAAAAATGGGAAAAAAAAAAAAAAAAAAAAAAAAAAATTGGAAGAAGCACTAAACTGAAATCAGCCCCTCCCACAGTCTCCAATTAATACGCACAGTCCATGAGCCTCAGGACAAGAACATCCTTCTTATTTAAGGATAAAGCAATTTTCGTGACTGAGAGGATACTTTGTCCAGTGCGCTTCAAGAAGGAGAGTTAGGGGTACTCTACGGGCACGCCTTACATTTGCGCATGGCGTTGTGATGGATCAATAATGCTACTTAACTATACTCGGGTGTTCACCGGTTCATTAGCATAGGTCTCATTGAGGATCCCCCATTCTAACAGCTTGACGATGAAACGATTTCGGATCGCAGGACCGATTCCTTCTATTCAGCGTCATAGCAAAGAGGAGAAAGAATTCCAGGGGATAAGACACACATCTGATAAGGGATTAACCTCAAGAGAACACACCACTCATTTGGATGATTCCAACACAGTGTTTGTCTTCTTAATGTTCCTTTTGCAAGCTTCAATTTCGTTGACTAGCTGAATTTTTTTATAGTCATATTCGTTGCACTCTTTGTCTGTCGGAGCGGCGCCCTCCTTGTGTGGCACTCCAATGGAGACAAGCTGATTGTACTGATCTACCTTTTCTCTGAGTTCTGTCATCAACTCGGCTTGATAAATCTTCATGCTTTCCTTAATGTTGTCTTCCTTGCAACTGGAATTCCTCATATCAGAAAAAGCTTTTTCTGCACTCTGGATTGCCTCCCTTTTTTCCTCGTCCGTTAACACAGCTGCAGAGCAACTAGGAGGGAGAACTTTACATTTGTAACCAAAGAAAAGTTCGCTAAGTTTTTTTTTTTCCAGAATACGATTTTGTTCAATCCGTGCAGGAAGATCTTTGATGCACTCGTAGTTTTTTGTGTCTTCCAGGATTTTGGCCAGGGGCTTTCTATGCGGTATGGTGTCTATTGGGTGTTCCTTCGGGGCTGGCTCTGTGGGGCGTAGTATCGAATGTGATTATCAGTTCGCGTGATGATCATTGTGGTGATGGTGATCATTGTGTTGATGGTGATCATTGTGTAGATGGTGATCATTTTGTAGATGGTTATCATTGTGTAGATGGTGATCATTGTGTAGATGGTGATCATTGTGGTGATGGTGATCATTGTGTAGATGATCATCATTGTGTAGATGATCATCATTGTGGTAATGATCATCAGTTGGTGTGATTAGTATGTAACGGGGTTAGCGGATATATTTCCCAGAGTAAGTAAAGTGGCTGCTCCTTGGAGAATTTTCCCCACACATACACACACGCGTTAAGGCACTCACTTTTAAATTCCGGATAGCTGACTTGGGGACGCCTCCTCCCCACCTCCACAGGTTCACTCATCTGTGAGTCATCCTTAGTAGCCTTCTTCTTGGTTATAAGGGCGGGGGTTATCTTGCTTTTCTCCCCATAGAGGTGGTAAAGGAGTTTCCCTGCCTTGGTACCAAGACCGAAGGATTTCCAAAAATTTGTGTGCGTGTCTGGTTTTTTATATTCCATGTTCTCTTGGTCACTCTTATCTTCTACATTTTCATGGCAACCCTCGTTTTCTCCACCGTTTCCATCTTCACTTGTGTTACTTATCATCATATGGGATGGGATTTGGTAGACGTGTATGTGCCGGAAGGTTCCTCTCTTGGAAGGTACAGACACACATGCGGGACTATTCCGTGCGTTGAGGAACTGTCATCCGAAAAAAAAAAAAAAAAAAAAAAAAAAAAGATGCATAGCAGCCGGGTGATCATTTAAGGAAATGGTCGGCTAATCAACAAGGAGTATTGTCAGAGAAAGAACACCCAAAAGAATTTTTTCTTGGGGACCTCGCCAAAACCTAGATGTAGAGACTCACGATGAGTAGAAGGATCAGTTGGCCATTCCGCGAAGAGGTTCGGAGCAGTACCAAATTGGCGACCTTCTCTCATTTTCCTATTTCAGAATTTTTGCGCTTTACGTGCGTGTCTTGAGAGAGTATCCTCTCCACTAAATGGAGCGAGATACTAGACGGATTGAAGTTTTAAGATGACCCCTTTTCCTCCAAGTTTGAAAAAAAAAAAAAAAAAAGAAAAAAAAAAAATACTACCCTAACCTTTAAAAGAAAACATTTTTATATTTTAAAATGAAGAATTTTTTTTTTTTTGTGTGTGTGGAAAGAGAAATGGAATATCGTGTCACAGCATGTATTGTCTCGGGAGGTAGGGGAGCAAGTGTCTCCCTTCACTTGTCCATTTCGCACAACATTGGGAAGTTCTCGGAGCGGCCGAGTTGCAATGCTGATATTGGCTCTGGATATTTACGTCGGCGTTTTGGCTGCCATAGACCTTGACAACGTAAAAAATAAAAAAAAAAAAAAAAAAAAAAAAAAGTAAAATAAAAAAATCCCGCAACGGTGATAATGCCCGACTGATTTGTGGGGGGAAGACGAGGATGTGGGTCTGCCTCTTCCACATGTATCTATTACCTCGTTGAAAGTAAACCCACAATTTTTCTCCAACATGTCTCCATTTATCCATGTGGAATGATTTCTTCTCCCCTTGAAGGAAGACACGCAACCCTGCCACTATGTCATCACGATGTCGCCGGAGTCCTCTATCGGTATGTGTCACTGAAACAAAAACTGCTCGTTCATGTGCCACACCTGGAGAGAGTTGTCGACGCCTACTGTAGCCACCAAGAAGGTGTTGCAGTTGGCCCAAGAAAGATCATACACACTTCCAACGTGGCCACCATGGACGAAGAGAAGCTGCTTTGGAATCTTCTTCGGATTATTATAAATATCGTCTTCCAGTTTTTGCACTTGTGAATAATTTACAGAATTTCTGGAAATGTCCCATATACATGCTGTGCCATCATCAGAGCATGATCCAAAAATACCTGACTGCATCAGGCAGAATTTAATCCTATTAATACTTTGTGTGTGATAGTCTATCTGCAGCAGAGAAGCTTTCTCGTGTCTTATATCCCAAATGGATATTAATCCGTCTGAATACCCAGAGGAAAAAGTGTATTCAGAAAAAGTATCGAAAGAAAAGGTGTTCATGGGTGCATTATGTTCTTTAAAATTGAGCTCCGCCTTGGAAAAAAATGTTTTGGCCCTTATATCATATATACTCATACAACCATTGTCATCACAAACCCCCAAAACATTCTTAAACTTGGGGTGAAAAAATATGTCGTTCAGTGATGTCTCCTCATTTTTATGTATCCACGTACACAGAGGACTCAAGGTAGGTGTATTTTCGTAAATCTTAAGATTATAATCGGCACCTTTTCCGGTTTTGTTTATTCCATACGTTCTGGGCACTTCGTTGCTCTTCGTTCCTTTGTTTATATCCCACAGGCATATACTTCCATCGGATGCACACGAGGCGAGAAGTAAGTTGCTCGTGTTTACATCATCAATTAGTTCATCGCTACTCTCTTCTTCTTTTTCTTCCTCCATTGACTCCTTCCCATTAGTTCCATCCGTTGTTTCTGTCGTATCAAGGTCAACTTCCTCCTTAAACGCAGTACTCTGTTTGCCGCAGTTATCGTAAACCCTATTAATGTTCCAACATAGACCATTGCCTTCACCATTGTGCCCCTTCAGGATCATCTGCGGGTAGCACGTGGATGTGTCTGAGGGGAATGAAGGATGCTTCGTATAGTCAAACAGTAGTATGCTTCCATTGTACGTCTGCGTAACAATAAAAAAGGAGTTGCTTGGTAGGTGAGTAGCTCTTATGACTTCCCCTGGATGAAGCAACTTGGCCTTTACTTCAAAAGAAGGGAGTGGGTGGCCCTTTTTCTTCTTTTTGTTGTTAATAAATCCTGTGTAGTTTTCAAACTGCAAGACATCTTCCTTTGTTGAATACAGTGGAGCCTTTACCTCCCCAATATACACATATTCTGAATCCTGATTCGACGTATATGTGCCGAGGAGTATTTTATTTGTGAAGTAATTCGTTTTCGCTTTGAAAGAGTTATCGATGCCTATAAATTCGACCGTCAGGGAGGGCCACTCCAGTTTGTTCCTCAACAGGGCGTTGTACAGGAATGGTGTATTTCTTCTCCAGATGATGTATCGTTCGTTGCTGATGTCCACACACGCCTCGTTAGCAGTATTTCCGCTATTCACATTGTTACTCAAACAGACGGTGTTGCCGCTGTGCGGCTCCATCAACGCAGGACTTCGCTCTTCATCTTCATATGAATCACTCAGGTCCAAGTTCCCGTTTCTTTCGCGCACAATATCCATCATTTTTCCAGAAGTTTTCTCGTCTCTTTGCGCGGTGCAGACGTTAGAAACTGACGGGCTACCTTCCTCTGTGCATGCTCAGGGGTGGTATCACTAAGCCGGACCTTAAGCCTCGCGTGCCCTTATGTGTGTGTTATATATACAAATTAAGGGCGGAGGCATCATTGGAAGCATTTCCCAATTTTATTCACCCAGGGAGAGGAGGAAGTTGTACGTAGCTCTTCACCAACCTCTAACTCACCTGTGAGCCCTGCTTCAGAGAGTGCAGTGGGTAGCCACACATGCGGACTGGAAATTTAGAAATCGTCTTGTGAGATCGAGCGTATGACGGGGTGATGATGCTGGAAATTCATTCGAAGCGCACAAAAGTGACTTTCGCTCCTTTGCCGGCTTGGCACATTTCGAAAATTTTGAGAAGCCGCTTTGTGTGCCGACCGTGTAATGCGCTTTTTAGTGTATCTCTATCTGTATCGGTATTTTTTTTTTTTTTTTTTTTTTTTTTTTTTGTCAATTTTAAAATTGGCATACGAAAGCGTTCAGGGTAATGTGCGCAGGGAAAAAAAAAAAAAAAAAAAAAAAAAAAAGGTTGTTTGGGAAGAAAATAATAAAAATAAAATACCATCTAGTACATTCTGAATTGACTTCCTACCCGAAAAATCCTATTGTCAATTTTCTTTCGGTTTGATGTGCCCCTAGTTTTATGGATCTCCTAAGTTCATTTTTACCCCTTTGAAATATCGAAAAAAGAAAAAGGGACACTTAATCCATATCCGATAGGCACTTTAGCAGTGAGAAGTAGCTAACCCGCGTAGCACTGCCATGAGTGGATGGCACTTACTAAGGTGTTTCCTTCATCCTTTGTGCCCTTTTGTCAAAGAAGGAAAGCCTTAGATGAACACCTATAGACAAAGTAAAGTGTCTCCGCCTTTGGGGGGGGAGTCATACAAACATTTAAAGAAATGCCCTCCACCATTGCGCACATTTCTACGTAGGAAGATAGACAATGGTGGATGTTCCAAAGATGTAAAGTGGATGCACCCATCTTAACCGGGTTGATCATTTTTACTAATTGGTAACTTAGATGATCATATCACGAGCAAGAAAAAAAAAAAAAAAAAAAAAAAAAAAAAGCTAGCTGTAAAATTACCAAAATTGGTACAGAAGTAAAAACAGAATTCTTATCATTGCACCTTCGTGGAGGCAATTCGCACGGTTTGTTTATACGAACTATGTTTAGATCTAACCAGGAGGTGAACTGTTAAGAAGCTCGTAAGGACAATAAAGCTTATTCACATGGCAGTTTTTCTCGCTTTGCACACATTTATGTAAAATTGCATAAGTGGGGATTTTACCTGAACGGTTCATACAATTAGCTATTTTTTTTTTTTTTTTTTTTCCTTGCACATTCACCACGTAATTATGCGTAGTGGATGTCCTCCCCGGAGTTGCCAATTAAAATAGCACAGTTCATTATTGGACACCCATCAGAAGGGCTAATTCTATCGATAGATAGAATGAACAGAGAGAAAAAATATCACGGGGTACCCCTCCCTTTGGGATGTAACTAGGGAGTTGCAATATCTGGGCACAATGCCCCATCATTAAAAAAAAAAAAAAAAAAAAAAAAGGGGAATTGAGATGTCAAGGAGGGAAGAGTCGAAGGTGAAGCATGCGAATGGTGACAATCCACATAGATAGGGATAAGTAGCTGTTACCCAACCTACTACTGCATATTCCCACGGGCCATGTATAGAACCGTGCATATGTACACTCTACAGGTGTGTTCATCCCCCATTTGGAACAATAAAAAAGGGCGCTGCATGTAGGTATACCAATTATAGATCAATTCGTTTTAGTCATCTCTTCGTGTGCTTTCCTGATGTAACGAATCTTCCAGATAGAATTGTCTCCAAATGGGAGCACTAATGTGGCAAGAAATGCGATTGAACTATTTTTTTGCGGAAACCTTTTGAGCATGTCTATAGGAGCCAAATGGGTAATTAACTTTTTGCAGAGAAGAGGGAATAACCTCCGCTCATTTGCTTGTTTCTTCCGGAAGTTAACCTCCACCTATGTTCCACTTCGATGTATACATATGGGTTTCTATGCACAATGGTTGATGTTCCCTCGTTCACCTATCCACCACTACTCCAACCTCATAGGTGCTACACATTCACGTGGTTCATATTTGCGTGACACACAGATTGACCCTGTTACAACACCGCCAAATAAATTAATCCTGCAAAGATATACGTAGAGTTAATAAGGTTGTGTTCTCTGAATTTTTTCTTTATATTTTTTTCTTAGTTTCCACATTGTCAAATTTGTAAGGTGTGAAGCATGCACATGGTCACGAAATGGGTTGATCTTGTTTTAATACAACTCGAACGCACTGCAAGGCACATTACACACCTTATTTTTTCCCACAGGTTTATCCTTTCACGGAAAAATACACATGCACCAGTTACATACCCTTAGGGGAAGCCTCAAATCGGCAACATTTCCCCAAGAAGGAAAAAAAAAAAAAAAATGCTACGGGAGTTGCTACGCGGCGAATTATTCATCGACCGGTAAGCATTGTAAATCGCAGAGAATGGTGGCTGGCCCGATTTGCTCAAATCTTGTAATGAGGGAAGTCTACATAATAAAAAAATTGTACACATAACTTATTTGCAGCAAGTCGGTCGAGAACAACGCTTTTCTTTGTGCTGAAAAGAAAAAAAAAAAAAAAAAAAAAAAAAGAACGTGTTGCTATTCATACATCTTCTCTGTGTGTACCTGTTCCAGTTTGATCCTCTGCAAGCACGTCCAATTTTTTATTCCCCTAGAAATGCATGCGTTGTCTCCTTTGCAACATCACGCCTGCAGGAACACCTCACCAATTTTTCTGTAGCCCCTTCAGTATTCATTTCCCAATTCTCCAATTGGATTTGCTTTAAAAAAAAAAAAGTAAACCACTTTTCTCATTTCACCCTTCTAACCCTTGAGCGAAAATGAAGCGACCAAATGACAACGGCAACGGCAACTTGGATGAAAATCTGCTGAAGAAAAAAAAGGGATGGGACATTCTGTACGAGACGGTGATGAATGCCTCATCTCATGCAGGAATAAAGTATGATGAAAATGCCCTCGTGAGTAAGGAGCTAACCGATTTGAACAGTTCCAGTCGCTTCATCTTCACCTTGTCGTCTACTGGGGTCATTCCACGCGAGGAAGTGGAGGTCACTAAGGTATGGCTTGAGTGGTACATCTAATGGGCAAACAGATTTACAACCTAATAGACATCAGATGGGAAGAGTTACTTTTTTTCGCAGCGTTACCGTTTCACAGTAGTGCCCCCCCCCTTTCCCTGAACGCAGAAAATCCTGAAGCTATGCAACCTTCGGGAAGAGTTTATAAAACCCTTCACAGACATAGACACAACGTTGGTAGAAAAAGGAAGCGCCTCCGAGGACGGTGAACAGAGGGAGCATGAAGACACCAAGTCGGATGAGCCAATTTACAACCCTAGCAAGGTGGTCATTTTGAACAAGTGTAACGCCTTCCTGAATTTTATCGATGGGATTTTCTTTGTTCACTGGAACCCTTCGATGGACGATGGGCCGAAGAGTATGGCCCTCGCGATGCGATGCATCAGCTTTGCAAAGATGAGCGTTGAAAGGATCATCATTACATAAGTAAACGCTGTGTCAGTTATTTTTTTTTTTTAGACCTCAGCTGATACATTTCAGCTGATACATTTCCCACGTGATGCTGAATGCTCCTCCCATTTAGGTAGAGACCAGTGCAGCGAAGAGAACAAGCTACCAGAGCACGCGAACATCAAATCGACGGAGGAGTACCTATCAGCCATCCAAGAAATAATGGAGGCCGTGCAGGACCCCGCCTGCAAAAGTTTCTGTTATCAAAGGTTGAAGTACCTGGAACAGAAATTCGATTTCCATCTTATGTTTAATGGTTCTTTAGAGTTAAGGGAAACAGCTAATATCAAGCACAGAGATTTTTACAATATCAGGAAGGTAGATGCACATGTTCATCACTCAGCCTGTATGCAGCAGAAAGTATTACTACGGTTCATCCGAGAAAAATACAAAACGGAACCTGAGACTGTAGTCTACAAGACCGAAGACGGGAGCAGAATGACCCTCAAAGATATTTTCGACCATAAATTGAAGATAACTGCATATGGAGCCACCGTAGACACACTAGCCGTTAATGCGCTCGGAAGCTGTTTCCATAGGTTCGATCTGTTCAACGATAAGTACAACCCATTTGGACAAAAGTTGCTAAGGGAAATATTTTTGAAGACGGATAACTACATCGAAGGAAGGTATCTAGCCGAAATTACAAAACAAGAAATAAAAAATTTAGAGAAATCGAAATATCAACATGTGGAGTGGCGTATATCTATATATGGACAAAACAAAAATGAATGGAAAAAGCTAGCCAAATGGGTTCTACAGAATAATCTCTCAAGTCCTTCTGTACGTTGGATTATTCAAATACCAAGGCTTTACCATATATATAAAAAAAGGAAGTTAATTAATTCTTTTGCAGATTTTTTAAGTAACATATTCGAACCTTGTTTTGAAGCAGTAAAAAATCCACAACAAAACAGAGAAATATTTACCTTCCTGCAGCAAGTGGTTGGTTGGGATAGCGTTGATGATGAATCCGCCATTTCCAAATATACCTCTAAGGGTGGAGAGCTTCCTACTCCAGATAAGTATATCAGTGAGAACAACCCTCCCTACTCCTACTACGCATATTATATGTACTCCAATATAAGAACCCTCAATGACTTTCTGGTTAGTCGACATCTGCGTCCCATGGCTTTCAGGTGAGTGTAGGAAAAAGTTCGACACCATACATACTCCTTCATATCTGCGTAGCATTTTCAGTGGGAATACACATCCCTCTATAGTGTCTTGCGCAATTTCGCAATATTTTTTTTGTTCACTTAAAGTGTACAGTTCTCCCCTTCCACAGTTCATATACATGCGATATGATATCTACTTACTCATCACACGGTGTGTCTTCCCTTCCCCCATTATGGCAGACCCCACTGCGGAGAAATCGGAAACATAAGCCACCTGGCAACCATGTTCCTACTGGCAGATAGAATAAACCACGGAATAAATTTGAGGAAATCGCCTGTTTTACTGTACCTCTACTATTTGAAGCAGATCGGGCTGGCCGTTTCGCCCCTCTCCAATAACGCCCTCTTTTTGCAAATTGGTATGCCTGCATGGATTCCTTTGCGAAAGGCTCACTCCGAATTGGGTCCGTCACGCGGAAGGGGGTTTTTCGTTTGCTGATGTATATATGCATGTATGTATAAATCAGTTCGCCTCGTCAGTGAGCTAGGAGAGGGGTGATAGTGAGACATGCCAAACTACCTTCACCCCACGCCTGCAGAAAAGAACCCGTTTAAGCGCTTCTTCAAAATTGGCCTAAACGTGTCACTCTCCACGGACGACCCTCTCATGTTCCACTTCACGGATGAGCCGCTTCTGGAGGAGTACTCCGTGTGCGCGGTAATAAACTTCAATGGGAAATACTCACCACGGATGAGAAATACTCAGCGGTGAGAAGTACACAGCGGTGAGGAGTACACATCGGTGAGGAGTACACAACGGTGAATAGTGCTCACTGCTGATGAGTCCCCCTTTACTCATTATCCCCTCACCCATTCGCACCCCCCTTTCAAAGCACATATGGAAACTCAGCACCGTGGACTTATGCGAAATAGCAAGGAATTCCGTCCTGCAGAGGTTGCAATAAATTGGCTCTGTTTTCATTTGAAGTTGTGTGTTTGTTGCAATTTCGCAGAGTGGTAAGGAAAAAAAAGAAAAATGTAACATTGTCTTCTTCCTTGTTCCATCCCTCTCCCCTTCAGCGGGTACGAACCATCCTTCAAGAAGCACTGGCTGGGTACAGACACAACTAATGGAGCGACAAATTTTCAGAACCATCCGGAGAAAACGAACATACCCAACACAAGGATGGCGTACAGGTAGTTGCAACACGAGTGCGTGGACCGCATCACTGGCCTGCACACATAAATGCATGCAATGACAGTAGCGCTCGTAAATGGATAAGTCACTCCTTTTGATGGTGGAAATTTCACGTATCACCACTCCAGGAAGAAAACCTTTGACGAAGAGAATGAAAACATTTGGAGGCTGGCGAATTACACAAGTGACGCGTGAAGGATTGCCCCGTAGGAATATTCTTCCCTTTCCTGGTACCTCTCTCCTTGTGTGCGATTGCTCAGGAGGAGTCCTTTAAACTGTCAACGAGTTAAATAGACGCAAAAGTGTTAAACTGCCCAAACGTCGATGTGCGCGACATATGGCCGAAGTGGCAGTCCCTTTTTATTCCCCTTTCGAGACAACGGGCATGTTCGCTCCGCAGAATGGCTTTCCCCCGTCTTTTTTTTTTTTTTTTTTTTTTTTTTTTTATTAACCATTCATGTGGGTTGGTCATATTTTTATGGCAGCTAGCTAAAATGCACATTTTTTTTTTTTTTTTTTTTTTAAAGCATACAAAAACAACACTTCACTGTTGCACGTGGAGGACCCAATGTATGTTCCCCCTTCAAGCGGGATGATTCCTATGACAATTCAACACGTTTGATGGTCAATCATAATAACCTTCATCCGTAGTACATGTGTGTGTTTCACACCTTGGCACATTAAAAGTCCCATTTCGGGATTAAAACCACGAACTTATCAGTTCGTGCGCGGTGTAAGAAAAGGAGGAAGAGGTAGACAGCTGTGTACAGAAGGACGATACTCTTTATTGATTTTTTTTTTATTTTTAAGTTCCTATATGTTGAACGAAACAAACAAACAAAAAAAAAAAAACAGCGGACGGATAGGACAGAAAATGTAGTCATCCTGTGTATGCCCTTTTGAGAGAACACCTTTACGACGCCGTTCTGTGCACCTTTTAAAAAAAAAACATTCTTTTGTAAATATGGCTCAAGGGGGGGGAGGGGGGAACATAAAGTAGTATCAACAAAAGTACATTTATTCCTCAGCGTGGCATGCGTAGGTTTTTTTTTTTTTTTTTTTTTTTTAATATTCCCCTGGTGTATAGTAAATAAATTTCCCCCTTTCGAGTGCACATTTTGGCCATCATAAAGGGGGTAAGGACTTGTGCCCAAGGGGGGCTGCGAACTGGGGAGTTCATAAGGGGCCATCATATTTAATCATAAGGGAAATTAAAAAGAAAAAAATTCAGTGGAATGTTATTTTAAAAAGGGGAAAAAGGTATGATGCCATTAAACATGACCAATGGAGTTTGGAACTAAGTTCACATTCCTGATGAGTAATTGTTTTAGTAGGAATGTCCCCATGTGCATGAATATGCATATATATACTCACACATTTATGTACAGGTGTATATATCATGCTTTACGCTTTTTCGAGGTTGTGTAATGGGAGTTTCATTGTGTGCCCATATAGTCCAAGGAGAAGAATGTTTTTTGCATAGGAGGAATAGCACATACGTGGGGACAAAAAAAGTCAGAACAAAATCTGTTGCTCCTTCGTGGAAGGAGTTTGTGGACCCACAGATTATCTTTTAAATTGTTCCTTTTGCCGATGATGCGGCATTCAATTGATCGCGCGCACGAAGATTGGGTAGGTTTACAAATTATGTTTATTCATCTGCTCATTGTTACAATGTTGAAGGGCGGTGACACAATTTTAAAAAATGCCATAATTGTGTATGGATCAGTCGTACATTCAGATATCCATGAGAACATAACAACAGGCACTCCTGGGCTTGTTGTTTGCATACGCGTAAGGATGATACATGCCAGGGATATGAGGTGGAGCGAGGAGTGCGCATCCATACGTCATGGAGTGTATCTCAGGGGAATGTGCAAAGTACGACTTTCAAATAACGCGCTTTCCGCTGGTGGTGACTTCACAGTATCGCGATACAAAGAATAATTGTCAACAAGGT
Organism: Plasmodium knowlesi strain H; assembly: GCF_000006355.2. Classification (NCBI taxonomy): domain Eukaryota; phylum Apicomplexa; class Aconoidasida; order Haemosporida; family Plasmodiidae; genus Plasmodium; species Plasmodium knowlesi. Next base: position 3,082,065 of record NC_011913.2, on the reverse strand, counting down.
AACCAAGCCGTCAGTGGGATAATATACTACTACTTCCCCCGTTTGAGGCAAATGGGCTAATAGTCATAAATGGATAAAAAGGGACCGTATATTTTGCAAATCCTGTACATATAAATTATATAACAGATATGTTCTATATATTATATATAAAATATGTTATATATATAATATATACAACATATACATATATATATATTTTTTTTTCCTCTACGCTGAACAGAACGACGCCCTTCCCACATTCACTCAATTTTCGTTAATTCACAAAAAGTTAAAAAAAAAAAAAAAAGGAACATGCACGAAATATGCATGACGGCAGAGCAATGCTTTTTTTTTTTAAAAAAAAAAAGAAAGAAATATGCGGGTAAAATTGACGTATGTCATGTCCCCATTTTGCATGCAGTCGAAGGGGGTTACTTAAAAAAAAAAAAAAAAAATATATATATATACATACATATATATATAGATATATATATATATATATTCCCTTCGTAGTGGCAGCGTTTATATGCATGTAAATTAAAGTGCCACCTTTGTAACGCAGAATGCACAGAGGAACTAAATGCTGCGATGTGGAAAACTGCGTTCTGTGGGAATGAAAAGGGCCCATAAAAAGGGTGCTCATTCGAGTCACATCGCCACATATCAGTACCACCACTTGTGTTGACGTGGGAGGCTGCTCCTCCGCGATTTCCGTTTACGAGCTCCGGTGCACAGATGCATAACGCAACGAGGCGGGACACTACAACACCTTGCCGCGTCGTTACGCACCAAATGGGCGCAACACAAAAGTTTAAGTGCACATATATAAGTACGCATATAAAATAGGCAGATGAAATGTTCCTGCATTTTTTTTTTTGTACATATCTCACGCGTAAGAACAATGCTTGGTGCACGGGTCACAAACACTGCGCAGTGCAAATCTGTATCAGCTTCGCTGCAGCACTTAGATCAGGTTGAGCGAGAAATTATTTATAGCGTCCCAAAAAAAATTGATCAATCCTTTAAAATAAAAATATGTTCATACGATTTGTGCTTCTTGTACAGTCTGAGTAATATATGTATATTACATGTTTAGCATATATATACATGGTTTATTTGTAAAAAAAAAAAAAAAAAAAAAAACGAGAGAAAAAAAAAAAAATAAATAAATGTAGAAAATTTATAAAAGAAACAGTTTCCATGTAGAAAAAAAAATTACTCCTGTTTTATGGAATGGAACATATCCTTCGGTGTTCCTACCGAATGTTGACATGAACCAAATGAAAATGTAACATATGCATCCTATATGGCTTTTTTATTTTATTATTATGTTTTTTTTTTTTTTTTTTTTCTGCATGATCATATGTACATACGTACATATGGTACCAATGCGCAAACTTATTTATTCATCCATTTGGCATTTACCACCGTGCGGCCCGCATGCATGCATGTGGAGACTTGCATAAGCGGTTCGTACAATACAAATACTAGTTCATGCGTATGAGGGGGTATATATACATCTCTATCTCTCTCCCCCACTTTAACGTGTAACCTTCTCACTACTATCATGCAACTATCGTGAAATTCTATCTTCACGCGAGCCGCCACACTCTGCTCCCCCTATTTTTCAGGGCAGTCGTTTTCACTCACCTGATCGAGTACTCCCCTACATATGTCATTCACACTTGCATCGTTGTCATGACCACGTGGCTACATCACGGACACGCTTTTGTCACCCCTGTGACGTTCGCACAATGATTGTCTGCTTGCCTTGTGGCAACGTATGCACATACGTATATACATTATGCACTCTCGTCTATGCTCCTGATGCACTCCATGATAATTACAGACGCAGCTGAATAAGTCGAACAAGAACATTTGGCGACTCGTGCACGATCGGACACGGAGTCCTATGCACATGAACTGAACACATGTGGTGCGATGCGAAAACGCCAAAGCGGGTAAAGAGTTGCACTTCGCCGTGAACGTGTTACATAGCGCAACTGCCTTACAAATTACATGTCATTTTTAGTTCACATTTTGTGCGTGCAGTCATGCGTGCATAAGACGGGCGTTAGCTTTTCATAACTTATTTATTTGATTATTATTATTGACCCCCCCCTCCTTTTTTTTTTTTTAATCTTCTTTTTTCTTTTTTTCTTTTTTTCTTTTTTTCTTTCTTTTTTTTTTTGCATGTCAAGCAGACTCTGACAGGGCACTGTTCGATTTTCGTCGAAATGCATGGTTGTCATTGCACACAAGAAAGAGCTTTTTTTTTTTTTTTTATTTTAATTTATGTTAATTTTATTTACACTTACCCATTTTTATTCCTTTTTATGGGTACACTTTCTCAGCTTTTTTTTTTTTTTTTTTTTTTCCACCACGCGATAAGTATTGCCTATTTTTAAAACCTTTTTTCATGCTGCATACATTATTACTTCCCTTCCCTGTATTGCCCTAAGCTGTATAATTATATATGTTTCTCGCAAGGCCGGTCTTCTTAACTTTATCAACCTTTTTTTATTCTTTTAATATCACATTTTGCCATCGCGCGTACACGTATATGCATATATTTGTTCCATTTTGTTTTTTCTTTAGTGCAATATGTAAAGAGCGTATTGTATTTTTATTATTGCTGTGTTCGCTTTTTTTTTTTCCTTCTTTTTCCTTTTGCCTCTGCATGAGATTAAGAATAAATTATCCTTAGCATCCCCTGCTTGATCTATTTTCACGCAACCAGATGCCGCGCGTGCATATATGCATACATGCGCTCATTGCATAATATACCGCGTGCTACACCCCCATTGTGCAAGCACGAGTGGACATACGCGCTCGGTATTGCTTTTAATTGTTGCACCTTGAGTAGCCTCTTAATCTGCTTTTCGGTTCTTTTCATTTCGCATCCTTTCGTTTTGAGCTTCTTTCTTTTTGAGCCTCTTCATTTTACGTCTCTTTTAATTTTACGTCTCTTAATTTTACGTCTCTTAATTTTACGTCTCTTAATTTTACGTCTCTTAATTTTACGTCTCTTAATTTTACGTCTCTTAATTTTACGTCTCTTAATTTTACGTCTCTTAATTTTACGTCTCTTAATTTTACGCCCTTTTCATTTTACGCCCTTTTCATTTTACGCCCCTTTTCATTTTACGCCCCTTTTCATTTTACGCCCCTTTTTATTTTACCCCCCTTTTTATTTTACGCCCCTTTTCATTTTACGCCCCTTTTCATTTTACGCCCCTTTTCATTTTACGCCCCTTTTCATTTTACGCCCCTTTTCATTTTACGCCCCTTTTCATTTTACGCCCCTTTTCATTTTACGCCCCTTTTTATTTTACGCCCCATTTCATTTCGGATCGTCTCGTTCTGTATTAACGTATTTTATTGCGTATATATATTGTTCTTTTTTTTTTTCTTTTTCTTTTTCGCAAAGAACAAAAAGTAAAAGAAGGAACCAAGTAATAAAACAAATTGTATTTTTTTTTTTTTTTTCATTTTCATTTGTCATGACGATTCTTTTTTTTTTCATGCTTTTTTCCCTCAATCTTTTAAAAGTATATTAATTATATACATCGCATTTTATTACTTAGGTTTATATTCATATCTCTAACCTCTTAAATTTTTTTTTTTTAAAGTTACATTTTAGAGAATTTGTCCAATTCTTTATTTTTCTGATTATTTATTATTTTATTATTTTATTATTTTTATTATTTTTATTCTTTTTTTCTTTTTTTTTTCTTATTTTTTCTTATTTTTTCTTTTTTTTCCTTTTTCGAGGTATATTTTATTTTTCCCTTTATTAGCTAAGCAGCTAGCTTTTTTTTTTTTTTTTTTTTTTTTTTTTTGCATATCCTTGTTCATACGATTTATTCTGATTTTATTGTTCATTCTGTCAAATGTTGGCTTGTTTGCGTTGATTCGCCTATTACCTGCGCATCCTGTGTTCATTGTCCATATTGATTACCCCCACATTGTACACGGTGGTGCGCTAGTAATAGTTCGTGCTTGCATCGGGCGAGCTTCCACTTTGTGAGTGCTTCACTCTCCCCTTTTTCGTGCCCCGCGCAGAACTGAGGAGGCAGAACAACTCCATGTGAAAGCACAAAGAGGAGGAAATCTTTTTTTTTTTTTTTCTTTTTCTTTTTTCCTTTTTTTCTTTTTTTCTTCTTTTTTTTTTTTTTTTTTGCCAGCCTTTTTAGTACGACTGATTTATAGGCAGTGGCATATAATCAAGAGAATTCTTATACGCGTACTTCCGCGCACAATATTTTTAACACCTACAAGTGCACTGCATGCTTTGCATATGCATGTAGTTGTCGTGATGTTTGCGCCCGGTGCGCACCTATGCAAGGTTGCATTCGTGTGTTCGTTCCTCACTTTTTAGTTATTTTTAATTGTGATGACTTGATTAAAGGAAACGCAACTCTTTTAAACATTGTGCCCCACATATATCCTTCGACTCTTTCGCGCACCATCATCTTCATACATATATTGTGTATACATATATATATATGTGTGAAGGCACATTTTTTCCGCATTTATTTGCTCCACTTTTTTAGTTACATTTAGGTTTTTTTTTTTTTTTTTTTTGAATATCCCATTTGGTACCACTTTGCAGCTTACCAGGTGAAAGCACCAGCGTTCTCCCCCCTACGATGGGATAAATACTGGATCGCTTCGCCCCCTTTTTAGCTGCATCGAGTTTGCGCTCCAGCGTGTCCATACCTGTTTGTGTGATTATAGTTGTTTGCGTGACTATACCTGTTTGCTTGACTATACCTGTTTGCGTGACTATACCTGTTTGCTTGACTATACCTGTTTGCGTGACTATACCTGTTTGCGTGACTATACCTGTTTGCTTGACTATACCTGTTTGCTTGACTATACCTGTTTGCTTGACTATACCTGTTTGCGTGACTATACCATTTTGCTTGACTATACCATTTTGCTTGACTATACCATTTTGCTTGACTATACCATTTTGCTTGACTATACCATTTTGCTTGACTATACCATTTTGCTTGACTATACCATTTTGCTTGACTATACCATTTTGCTTGACTATACCATTTTGCTTGACTATACCATTTTGCTTGACTATACCAGTTTGCTTGACTATACCTGTTTACGTGACTATACCAGTTTGCTTGACTATACCAGTTTGTGTGCATGTGTGCAAATCTTCACATGTATTGAACCCCTTGCCCGCGTCGAAGAAAGGGAGAGGAGGTAATTCACACAGATTATATTAGATTGTATTAGATTGTATTAGATTATATTAGATTATATTAGATTATATTATATTAGACCATATTACATAGCTTTACTTAGCCCCCGTTTGGACGGGCGAAGGGGCGCATCAAGCAAAGTAAAAGAAATAATTCTGGGAGCAACACGTGAACGTAGTGGACCGATTGCAAAGATATATACAAAGAGGCCACTCGTCGTATATACTGTTGCCGGAGGAATAACATTCGAACGAAACGGGGAAAAAAAAAAAAAAAAAAAAAAATGACACATAAATCGTATAATGCATATATGAATAAAGCTCCATTATCCAAAACTACATCCAAAGGACTCTAAGGAGAAGGAGGAGAGTGACAATGAAAGAGGCATGAACAGTTGAAATTTCGGTTACACAATAATATCTCTATTACTACTAGGTGAATGATTAAGAGTGTTCCTTTTTTTTTACGAAAGATAAGGCAACACTGAACCTGTAAAAAAAAGTAGCCAGAACCTACGGAAGCGTGGGCACTATCTGGCCATGAGTAGCATAACTAACCTGAGCGTCGTTAAAGTTAACGACAGCTTCAGCCCAAGCAACCCGGAGGAGAGTATAATAAACGGCTCCGTGAACCCGTGTGCAATATCTAAGAATAACGGAAGAAGCTTTGAGCCCCTCGCGCATAAATACATGTACAGCCGAAAAGGAGGGAACCTCAACGGAGGAATCCTCAACGGTAAAGGTGGAAACAACACAGGATTGAGTGGGATCTCGCAGGAAGAGAGTAACAACCACTGCCCATCGAGCAACCCCCCCAATCGAATGGGTGGCAACGTGGTCAAAGGAATAAAAGATGAAGAGAATATCGGAGACCACGAGGTCCCCTTGGAATCACGAAATGGAATGTATGCAAATCATATGGGCCGCCAGAATGGCATTCACATGAAGAATCAGCTTGCACATTTTACGCGTGTTTCTAATGGAAATAGAGGTTATGAAAATAGTAAGATGCCATACGATGAAGATTTTATCGGTAACGAAAATCCATCGAATCTAATTGATTTTGAGATGAGAGACACCAACAACAATAGCATCCCCCCAGGGGTTCTAGAATATCTTAACTACTGTAGGAAATACGGAAATGGTTTCAGCAGTGGATATGGCGATGATGAAATTGAGAGGCGTCCTTACGGAAGTGGCAGCCATGGTAAGGAAGCCAATGAGATGGAAGAAGAATTTTACTCCATGAATGCCGGATCACCTATGGGTACAGCTTTATTGAAAGATGGTGGCAACGATGACGAGAATTCTGGAAGGAGTAGGATTCAGAGAAACAACATGCCTTACCAGCATTCGTCGAACAAGTATTCTGAACACCGAGTACGTGGAGGAATTGTTTCTTCCTATGGGAAAGACAAAATGATGGGCATGGGAAATGGTAAAAACCTTATCAACGGGAATACAACATCGACCACGACAAGCAAGGATGGTAGTCACTATGGATCCTTTCGCAACGAAAATAGAAGTAGTCGAGTTTATTTTAATAGAGAATTTGAACAAATGGGAGAGGAGGAAGAGAACGATCAGATTGATGAAGATGATCAAGGGATAATGTGGCAAAGGTTTAACAAGAAGTGTACAAGGAGCGGCTATCCCATGATGAGTAATACCAACAATGGTGGAGGTAACAGTTTTCAGCATAATGGGCCAATGCATAGTGGAAAGCAATTTAATGAACTAAATGATTATTATCAGAGTGGCATGTACAACACGAATGGCGGAAACGGGATGGGAGATGGCTATGACATAGACGACTCCACCGCACGTGTACAGATGCATATGGCCAGAGGGGGATACTACCAGGGAATGAACTTCAGCGATTATCACAGTATAAATAAGGGGATTACGAAAGCAGGCAGAAGAGGAAGGAAGAAGAGGAGTGAAAGTAGCATCAGATACATGGGCGCCATCGGGAGGGAAGAACAACATACCATGCGGACCTGCAACAATCGTCGTGCCAGTGGCCGCGCCCTCTGTCGAGGCGTTAGACGCGGTAGTCGTTTGAGCAACCTCCGAGGAAGTCGTCGTATTTGTCGTGGCGGAAGCGCCTTGGGTACTACCCTGGGGGCAAGCGTCGGCACCAATGTCGATCCCAACATGGGTTCCAACATCGGTTCCAACATCGGTACAAACATCGGTACAAACATCGGTACAAACATCGGTTCCAACATCGGTTCCAACATCGGTTCCAACATCGGTTCCAACATCGGTTCCAACATCGGCTTGAATTATGGCATCGCTGATGCCCCCAATTATACCGCTAGCAGTGGAACTCCTGCCCCAACTGATAGTAAGGAGAAAGCAAACTGTTATCATTTCTTCAATTCGTCCTTCTCCTTTGTCAAGAGGGAATACAACTTCAATTCCAGCATCCGAAAGAATTATATATTTTTTGGAAGTAACTATTATGGGAATAGGAAACTGTGGTTGAAGCTGAACCTGCGAAAACGTGGAGGTGGTGGTTCTTCGTCCCTGATGACACCCGCTTCTGCATCTGGTGCAGTCGCGAGAGGGGTGGGAAGAAGTTACTACGAAATAGATGGCAATTTGGGTCCGAGTGGGGACGCAGATGCGGCAGCTGCGAATTCTTTCTCCTATGGAAGGGGAGGATTAAGAGGAGGAATGGCAGAGCAGGAAGAAAACGATATGATGTATATGAGAGGTGGAGTGAATGATGGAAAGAACAGTCGGGAAAATTACAACGTGAGCCAAAATATGAAAAAAAAAAGAAGGAAGAGAAGAAAGGGAATACTTACTGTAGGTAGTAGCAAAACAAAGGGGGCGCGTGGAAAGAAGAGACTATGTACCGAAAATAGAGGGAGAACAATTGGAGGAGTAGGAAGAGGTGGCCGAAGCAGAGGAAGAGGAACGGGATTAAGTCGCGGAACAACCACAACGGTTAGTAAGTTACATAACAGCTCACTAGAAATGCGTATCAATAGTAGTACCACCCGAGGTAGTACCAACGTAACAAATAGATATAAGAGCTCCTCATCAGTGTTGAACAGGGGGGATGCCAACATAATCGGGGGTAATCGGAGTCACGACATTCATAACCGAAACTCAGTGAATGAATTAGCAGATGAATCGTTCGTTAGCGATATGTCTAAGGGAAACTGGACGGAGGATGAGTGCATATACAGAGCGAACACGAGGAAGGAGACACAGAAGATGAAGGAAGAAGAGACTGAGGTAAAACTTTGCAGTGAGACCATGCATCTGTGTAAGTATCTAAGTGATGATGATATATCATACGAACTGTATACCAATTATTTTTCCAAAAGTGTGGATAGCGTCTCTGTGGCTAGCTACTTAAGGTATTTCAAAATATTAAACAAAAAGGGGCTTAAGATGAAGGCCAAGCGCATGTCTCCGAAGCGCAGCTTTAATTACGAGACCTTTCTCACGTCCATCCGTAGTACCAATGAACGCAAGAGTCGAGGGGAAGTAAAATCAGAAGTGGTGCAAGAGGACAAGGAAGCGGACGATACGAATGGATCGAAAGTGAAAAGCACCCAAAATGGACAAATCTGCGAAGAGGATCCTACCACCCAAGGAGACCAAACACAAAAACTGAACAAAGCAGATGAAGCTAACCGTGCCATAACAGAGAAGCGCACACTTCATCAGCTACTGAATGAAAATCGAGAAGATCTAATAGAATGTACCCCCATGAGCCCAGCCTTCCTCTTCTTCATTAACAACAATATCTTGATGACATGTTTCGAAAATATCCTTAAAAAGAAGATAGTCCAAACGAAATATATAAGCTATCTGAGGGGAGTGTTGCTGCAGTTGAGGGAGAAATTTGGCGATGTTGTGTTGTCATCTCCGTATCACGGAAGGGGGAGTTTACTGGCACATCATTACAGTGATGAGTACAGCCAAGGGGAGATGGAAGATGTAGGAAAGCATTTGAAAGAGGGCTATGAGGAGGGAGAAGAAAATGGTGTAGATAGAGGAAAGATGGCACATTTATCGAGTTCGGGGGGGCTCATGGGTACCTATTCGACGCGAGGACACAAAGGAAGAAATGTTGATATCGGAGTGGTAGGAGATACAGAGGCTGTTGCTACCGGAACAACGACTAATAGTACTGGAACTAATGGAGGAGAAAAAAAACGAATGAGAGGTGGTGGTCGTGGAGGAGCATCATCTGGTAGCACGAACAGACGAGGAAGGGGTAGCGGTATGCATTCAGGTCGAGGAAGAGGACGAGGAGCAGCTGCTGCTGCCGCGGCACAGATCACCGTTACAAATGGATACTCCCTCAGGAGGAAGGGACCCAATGGAGAAAAGTTTAGTTACCGAAACTTTGAGCAAAAGTACAACCACAAGTATTTTATCAACGACGATGCTTATCCTACCAAGGAGGCGTGCTTGAGTGGAAAAAGAAGAAGGAGTCTTCAAGACCAACAGGAGGAAATGCAAGCATCTATGCATCGTTTGTACAACAGAGGAGAAGATTTCGAGGACATGGACGGTATGAGACTTCACCACCATAATATGCGAGGAGATATAAACAACATGAACGGAATGAACTATAATGGTCACTTGGGCGTAAACCATTTTTCCATTAAGGGAGAAATGAAAGATGGCAATGATGGAAGTTACAATTATCACATGGATGAAGTGGGAAGGAGGAAAATGGGAAGAGGTGGGGGGATGCACCTTATGGGAGAACACAACGGCGGTGAATATAATGATTACCATCAACACGGAATGATGATGGATATAAAGGATGAATTTTCAATGGAGAACCATCACCATGGGTTGAGGATGACTACTACGACTACGACCACTGTCCCGTGTGTTGACACCGATGGGGGGAAGAGCAGCATGGGAGGCATGGAAGGTGCGAATGACATTGGAGAAAACGGGGAAGGTGGTTTGAACACCTCATCGTCCATAAATGATAACAGCCTGATGGGCGTGGAGAAAAAAGTCAAGTACAAAGGTAAGGGCCACCAAAAAGTGGAAGGTGAAAAAATCAAGAAGAGAAAGAAAGGCCATTTCAGTAGAAACCAGGAAGTAATGAGATCGTATGGTGGAATGATGAATGAAAATCCAAGCAGCCTCATGTACAAAACCTACGGTGCACATAAACAGGGAAATAGCTATGCCAACTTAAACTACAAGGAAATACAAGACATGTTGAAAGATCTCACTGTCTTGAAAAGTGGTTTGAATTGGAAAACATACAAGATGGAGGATGTACCAAGCGATTTGTATAAACATATTCGTCCCATTAATCAGCGAGTCACGGGGTTTAAAACTGTGTTGCTTGTGGATGAACTTTTCGAAAGACTGTGGGAATTCCCAAACACCGATGTTATAAAGGTGCGCACTGTTACACGTGGGGACCAGTTCATCGGAGATGTTCGAATTGATTTTTACTATCGTCAGAGCGAGCGCACGCTTTGTCGATCGTGCGGACGACACATCCTCAAGCAGAAGTTCGCCACAGAGCACTACCAGAGGAATATAAGTAAGGGCAAAGACAACTACCACAAATTAATGTTCCTATGATGCCCTATCCGTGCCTATTCCAGTTTTTTTTTTTTTTTTTTTTTTTTTTTTTTTTCTGTTCATATTTTTTTCTTTTTTTTTTCCCCTTATTTGTGCATTTTCACCTGAACGGTTCATACAAAAAAGTTAGCTATTTTATTATTATTATTATTTTTTATTTTTTTTTTTTTCTCATTTTCAGGCTGCTGGAAGGAAGTCATGTGGAGGCTGGGCATCCCGGAGTTGCACTACTACAACTCAGTTCGTAACGAGTAAGCAGACGGAGCGGAGAGATTTAACACGAGGCGAGGAGACAAGTTTTCTCCCGTTATATACCACGCAGAAGTGTTTGACATATATCTGTACATTTTGTGCGTACACATATGATCATATATATGCATTTTTACATGTCCATGTTGTCGCGTTTTTTACAGCTTCCTGGACTCGCGCGTGCTGAACGTGGAGAATAACAACGAGCAGGTGGTGTTGGATCGAACGCTGACGCTGTATAACCAGGAGCTCATCAAGAAAGCTACAGATTTTGTAAACGATGAGCTAAAGTACTACGAGGAAAACGTTGTAACGAAACCGAGGAAGAGTAAAGGAGGCAATCAATGCTTCGAGCTGGACATTCTAATCCTCGACAACAACAACATTATCCTCCCGACAGTGAAGAGCGAACTTGACGAACCCTATTTTGAAATCTCCGGGATATATCCAAACAATGGATTCCCTGATGGGAACTATTCTAAGAACTTTTGTTTTATTAAAATAACGTTTAATAAACTTGGCGGTATGGTGTTGCGGGATTTGTTCACTTTGGAGTGTGAGTTCCTGGTCGATTGGGGAGATAACCTACTCATACAGGCAAAAAAGTACACATTACACGAAGTATACAATACTCCTGAATCGCATGACACTGGCCTGAGAAATTTATACGACCAAGGGTTTGCCTACTTGCGATGTAACGTTCCTCAAAAGACGAATGGCAAGGTACACTTAAAAGTGAGGATTCCGAAAACGGTATGGCATTATTGGGAGGCAGTCGCTGATGAAACGCTAAAAATTCATTACGAGTTTTTGGACAAGCATAATGTGTGCAGACAACTGCTTTTCTGTTCATACCTGGATAACGTAAACAAGAATTTTAATGGGTATGGGAAGAACTCCTCCAAAGGGGGAGGAGGAGGGGCTATCTCTGGTAACAACTACGATATGGAAAACGATGGAGGAAGCTGTAATAATGACCATAGGATGGACCACAGGATGGAAGAGAGGATGGAAGAAAGGATGGACCATAGGATGGACCATAGGATGGAAGAGAGGATGGAAGAAAGGATGGATCACAGGATGGACCACAGAATGGACCACCGAATGGACCACAGAATGGATCACAGGATGGACCACAGAATGGACCATAGAATGGACCATAGAATGGACCACAGAATGGATCACAGAATGGATCACAGGATGGACCATCGGATGGACCACAGGATGGATCACTCCATGGAAAACTCGGTAGAAAATTCGATGGACAATTCGGTCGAACATTACCCGCCTTACCAACCGTCACACCATCACCACCACGGTATGCACCACGACAGGAATGACACCAACAGCATTCCATACGATTACCCCAAGATGGAGGACGACTACCCCCACAGGGCATCCTACATGGAGGGCAAAAAATCCAAAGGAACTGGCGGCAATAACAACAGCAGTTCCAGCGGAAACCACCACCACCACCACTCATCGGAACACCTGTCTGGAGGAGGCAAGGGCATGCATTATGGATATAGTTCACCTAAATCACAAATGAATAACCTTAATAGCAACATAAATACCGGCAGAATCATGTATTGCCAAAATAGTTCCTACAGCAACATGGACTACCCCTTAATGAATAACGTTCCTCCGCACCAAAATTTTACCAACTATGGCATGCAAAACGATTCGGATACCAACTATTCGAAGAACTACGACCAGTAGAACTTACACATGGATCTGAATTACTGATGATTGGGGAAGATGGATGAACCTTCGCGTTCCAATACCCCCTTCCCCAATTCCTATTGTGTATGACAACATTCCATTCTGGTATGGCTCTATAGTCGCCATCCTTTTACCTGTACATACACATTTTAGCGCATGCCCCTTTTTTTTTTTTTTTTTTTTTTTTTTTTTTGCAATTTCAACGTGGGAGAGATAATAAATATAATACAGCGAAACAAAGAGAACATTTTCTTTTTTTCTTTTTCTTTTTCTTTTTTTTAAACATCCCACCTTTAACATTCGCCAAATTTAAATTTTTTTTTATTTTGAAATAACTCCTCTATTTTTTTTTTTTTTTTTCTAGTTCTCGTGGTAACAGCTTCTTCCACGAAACTAAGCATATATTATTTACAATGCCCCTGTAATTTTAAAGGGTTCCTTTTCCTCCTTTGAAGGACTTGGTCCATTTGGAGAGAGGCCACTATATCTTGTCCGAACGTATGAACTCCACCAGTGATTATTCCTTCTTAATTGGATAGACAAAGTAGTTGTGTGAAATGCAAAATGTAAAAAGGAAGAGGGCATATAAAGAAAAATAAAAAATGGCTGGTGCGTGGCACCTTTATGGGATACGGTTTTCGAGTAGAAAAAAAAATTGCATTCAAAAGAAAAGGCTTTTTTTTGGAGGAGGGACTATCCCTGGCTGGGGTAATCCACTCTCTCCTTCACCGGGATAGGACCTCCCTGGGATTACTTCCCGTGTGCGCGCTTTACAAAAAAAAAAAAAAAAAAGATGGGGGGGGTGTGCTGCTACAATACGACATGCACACATACTACACATATATATGCATAGATACGCCGCCTGCACGTATTAACACCCCCAATTGGCCAAATGGGCACAGCGAGATGTAAGAGCTCTCCACGCCCACCCCCAGCAGGTATAGTCTCCGGGAAAATCGAAACCAGTCGTGCTGCAGCGCTCTTCTCAGACACATACACACAAGACACGACATACACAATACAGTGCAGCACAACCATGATAACGCATCGATGATAAGGCAACGATGATAACGCAACGATGATAAGGCAACCATGATAACGCATCGATGATAACGCAACGATGATAAGGCAACGAATGGAAACACCCTAATAATCCGACGAACTACTGTCCTGCTCATCGAAGTTGTCATTCGGGATGTTCGCGAGCATCACTAAAAAAAACAAATTCTGCTGAAGACGCTCAAACAAAGGAATGCATTCGTTTTTCAGTCCATCTTTCATGAATTCATTAATGGCATAAAATAGTTCATCATTCTCATCGACTTTTTTTTTTATTTTCTTTTTTATCATTTTGTTTGACTCATCGTCATCATCTGAATTGGCACTACTTGGGGGCTTCCTGTCAGACGAGGAAGGATATTTCCTCCGCGGTGACTCTTCACCGAGGTGCCCAGTTAATTCTCTCGATACTTCCCCCGGGGTAATCATTCCACTTGCCTGATTAAGCTCTGGTGCATTATTCTCCAAAGCTGTATGTGGCATTACCGCCACTCCTTCCTCCCCTCCATATGATGTATTCACTGCTGCGCTGCAAATCCATGTCTGGCCGTTAGTGGTGGCGATGCTTTCACCTCCTCCCCCATCCTTTGCTGTAAGGACACATTCGTCGGGATTCATCAAAGTTGATTGAAATGAGAAGCTACTCTGCTTCTGATCCATGGTACTGATTAACATATTTGGGTGTTCAGTCGGTTCGACTTGTCCTTGTTGATGTGGTCCAGGAAAGAAGGACACATCACTGCGGTTACGTTGGTAGTCAGAGTTAACACATCCTTCATTCGTATTGATCAAGTCGCCGTTCCCACTTTTCAAACTTTGTATTTTTCCTTCATCATTTCTCTCCATCTTCGCGTTAATATCACTTCCGTTGTAACATGTGTGTTGCTGAATGGGAAAGTTGGTGGGATGAATTAGGTTGGAATGCGACACAGGAGGTTCTCTTAATCGCATCAATGTGTCAACTGGATTGACTGGGTTAGCCATGTTAAGCATGTTGTGTGAGCTAAACGATTGCTCTCCCTCGCGGTTACTCACCTCAATCTCGTCCATAGACGCATCCCGTTGAATACCCTTGTTGCCATTCCATTGAGCATGCTCTCCTGAGTTGACATCACATGGTTGTTCTTTTTCATTGTCGTGGCTAGTCATGACATAGCCTTCGCTCTCCACAGCGGGTTTCTCCCCCCCTGGGGTTTCACCATCACTTAATGGAACGAGTCCCTTTCCATCTAAGCATTGTTCTCCATTTTTTCTCTCGTTGTTGGATTCACCCACATAAATTTCACTTGTGGTCTCCTCATGAATTGCTTCTGCGGGACTCGTTTTAATCACGCCATTTTTTTTGGCATCGTTAATTATGAATCCCATGCTTCATACTTTAACATGGCTAAAGGGGAATATATGGATAAGGAAAAAAAAAAAAAAAAAAAAAAAAAAAAAAAAAAAAAAGGGACGATAATGGCATCCACGTGCTTTGTGTCACATGCTACATGTTTCTCGTGGGAGTACCAACGGTATAGGGGCGTGTGAGCGGCGAATAAAGCAAAAAGGGAAAATGTGGTAAACGGGTATTATATAATGGTTCGGATATGCAGAGAGAAGTTGACAGAAACACTCATAAGCCCTATATACTTACACGTTAACGTTCGGCGCGCATCAAAGGAGAAAAATAACCGTTCACAAAAGTTACGGTGGAAAGGGGAAACGAGTAAAAAAGAGGAACGAGTAAAAAGAGAAACGAGTAAAAGTGAAACGGGTAAAAAGAGAAACGGGTAAAAAGAGAAACGGGTAAAAAGAGAAACGAGTAAAAGAAAAAAAAAAAAAAAAAAAAAAAAGGGGAAGGGAAGGGAAAAGGGCGCTTGTCAAAGAGGCTGCTTTGGGCATATTTTTTTTTTTTTTTTTTTTTTTTTTTTTTTTATATTATGCACGCATCGCACATGCATAATAATGTACATAAAGGGATGACTCAATGGAACTGCTGTTGCGTTGCTTTGCCTAGGTTGGGGGGGCAGTACAATACAGTACAGTAGGTTAGGTAACTGCAGGAAATTCATACAAGCTGAACACATATAACATAATTGTATTAACGTAACACTCTAAGTGTTGGCGCGAAAGATTATTCCTTGCTTTATCCTGATACCCATTTGGAGTTACATATTGTACATTATACGTACGCTCCTAGGGGATAAAAAAAAAAAAAAAAAAAAAAAAAAAAATATGTTATCAGTATACAGCGTACCACCCCATGTGTTTAACCTATTCAATGGAGGAACCGTACACATGTAGTTGTACTTTTCCACCTACCATAACATATGAGTAATCCATCCCTGACACAACTAGAATATGACGCCACCCTGGGGATAGGTAAACAAATTGAGCCAAAGAGAAAACCAAACACCATGGTCAAATCGTTAAGTCAACAATTGGTGGTTACCCATTTTCTGCTTGTACATAAGTGGCAGAAAAAAGATGCACATACCACGAAACCTGAATTTATATCCAGTGAGAAAATAATGCAATGTGACTCTCCTCCCCAAGTCCGTGTTAATCCCACCATTGTGAAATCTGAAAAATAGATATAACAATTTTTAGAAAAAAAAAAAAAAAAAAAAAAAAAAAGTATTTTGAGGGAAGCACGCCGGATGGAATGAAACCATTTGTTCAAGTCCATCCGTCCAAGTATAAACAATTGATAAGTGTACATGTTTCTGTACCTATACCTTCCCCGCATAAATGTTACCTTCTGAAAGAGTTGCTTTTCGGGGCTATACCCTGTTACACCATTTTCCTTGCGAACGTGTCTAACAGCACCGCTAGAACAGAATACCCAGCCAGGTTAATCATCCAACGAAGGAGGGAAAATGGCATCTTCGCACTATGTCTTTGCCAAGTCATCACATGGGGGAAAAACATATGCAGGTTAAAACGCATCAAAAAAAACTCAGCGGGTTCCCTTCTCTTCCTGCAATATCATGCTGTCCCACCAAACGTATAATGGTCCACAAATTAAGCCTCCGCGTGGAAAATATTTTCCTCTGAGCGAACATTCATTATTAAAGGGAAGGAAAAAAAAAAAAAAAAAAAAAAAAAAATTGCAAAAAAATGGTCAAAAGGAGTTGCAAAAATGATCAAAAGGAGTTGCAAAAATGGTCAAAAGGAGTTGCAAAAATGGTCAAAAGAAGTTGCAAAAATGATCAAAAGGAGTTGAAAAAATGGTCAAAAGAAGTTGTAAAAATGGTCAAAAGAAGTTGTAAAAATGGTGAAAAAAAGTTTTAGAAAAGGAGCAATGAAAAAATGAAAAATTAAAGAAACTGCAAAGGGAGCGACATGCTTGTTCACTCCAAGGGGTCTATAAAAAAAATACTAAAAAGGACAGGAAAAAGAGAAAAAAAAAAAAAAGAAAAAAAAAAAGCAAAAGGGAGGGATGCCACACGATACACAAATGCATAATCGCCCATAGGAACACTCTTCCATGGGCATAACGGTGTAGCGCGTCGCCAGGAGAGAGGGGGGGGAGTCTAACTTGAGAAGACAACTTCTGGGGCTGAGTCCAACACGGAGAACGTGCTCATTTGATCCTTGTACTCCTCCAAATCGAGGAGGTAGTCACCGTTAACATCGAACGAATTGAACAGAAACTGCAGGTTGCGGACGAGCGAGTCGTCTACTTGGAGATCATCCCGGATGTAACTGAACAGAGCCTCGGGCTTAACTCCTGGTCTGTGATCATGCTCTCTTCGACCATGCCCTTTGAGATAGGCGCGCAACCTTCTATACTTCTCCCCGTCGTGGCTAATATAAAAAAGCAACTCTGACACGTCAATATGCCCATCAAAATTTAAATCCAAGTGGAGAAAGTTGGCAAGGTGGTCTATCTGCACAAGCAGGGAGAGCTGGAAATTCTGGAACTCCTCAAGCTGCAACTTCTCATCTCCATTAATATCCCAAGTGTGTCTTTCATTTTTCCAAAATTTGTTCACCAACGATTGGACGAGCTCATCCTTTCGCGTAAAGAAATATGCGTCCACATCTTCCATCATGTCATCCACCACGTTGTCCAAAAATTCCGAAAAATATATTTTCAAATAATTAAAAATTGTACTCTCCTCCACTACATTATCTTCATCAAATAAAATTTGAATGAGCTTCACGTAATTGAAGTCGTACGAATTTAGGGACAAGAACTCCACGTAGTCAATTTTTTCGTCCTTGTTTACATCGAACAGATCGAATAGGTAACCGAGTACCTTCTCATTTATGCTCCTCATATGGGATAATATCATCACGTTTCTTTTGAATTCCTTCAAGTCTATAACGCTGTTGTTGTCACTGTCCAATTTTTTAAATATCATGCGCGACTTTATCAGAAGGTTCTCGTTCACAGCGGGGTTGTTCGTATCGATGGTGAAGTCGATTTGGTGTTCTGCGTAGTGATCATCGTGGCGATCACCCTGCATTCCCCAGTGACCCTTCATCTTCTTCTCTTCCTGTCTCGAGTGGTCGCCCGCCCCTAAAGAACCCTCCCGCACGCTTCTCCAGTCATTATGAAAAAAATCCTTCTGCTCCAGCGCATTCCCACATATGTATAGAGCCTCCACCTTGTAAAAATTTTTGTGCAGAAAATCACACACCTTCCTGCTAGAGAATTGTACTGAGAAAAAGCTATTATTCCGTTTTACGAAATTTTCGGTTAAAAAAAATGCAGCCACGAGGGAAGCGAGCACCAGAGCGTGCGACAGAAGGGAATCGTGTCGCGCCCAAGGGAACTGCAGGAGCTTCATGTTTTCCAGGTAACGAGTCAACGCGAAAATATGCAAAAAAAAAAAAAAAAAAAAGGCCTAGGGGGAGAATGACCTGGGCACGATCTCTAGGCTGAGAGTTAAATTCGATACACTTAACTACTAATAGTGGAGAAAAGGCGAAGAGGCCACTTCCCCTCATAAATATTTTACAAACTATATCGTACAAGCATCCCTCCCTCTTCAAATTGAAGAAGTTAATATGCAGAAATAAAAGGATAATGTGTTGAAGACGGACGAATTAATTCTTACAAATAAAGGACACTAGACAGGTGAAGGAAAATGAGAAACAACATACACAACGTTGTTTGCAGGAGGAGTGTATTTATGTTGATTAATTAATTACAGAATACATTTCAATGTGGGATGGAAAAAAAACTAAATAAAATAGGTGCACATTTCATTAGATAACACGTTACTGGTAGGTATAGTTAATTTATTTTTTAATTCAATGAGTTAATAACACATCGGAAGGCGATTAACGGTAGGGGGGGGGGAGATACTTCTACTCATTCAGTGAGCATGTACGCGTCAATCTATCTGTACACACGTCTACGCTGAGAAGGTCGCATGGGCGAGACTTAACTTAGCGCACGTTTTTATCGGCAGATGCCTCCGAGTTGTCAAGGGGAGAGTCTTCCAAATTGTGGAAGAGGCAATAAGTAGGTAACTAGGCAAATTAATAAATGAACTACTAAATTAATAAGTGGAGTGCTAAGCAAAGCGAGCAGTGTGTATATACAATAAATGAATGAAGAGGTGGCTAATATAGGAAGCATTCTGGCGCCCGAAGGTTTTTTTTTTAACGATCAATGGGAAAATGACATTGTTCAGATGTGTGTGTATATTGTACATTGTATATTTTATGTTGTATTATTTTATTGTATAAAAATTTATTTTTATTTATTTTTTTTAGTTACAGTAAAGAGGGTCTATTTTTTCTCTTTTACCTGACTCTGCAATATTTTTTTTTTTTTTTTTTTTTTTTTTTTTTTTTACAGCCGTTTTGGCTAACTCGTGTGGGTGGTTGATTGGGTTTCCTTACGTGTCTGTCGAGTCGCGTTAAACTGCGCGCTTAAGTTACGTTGCTTGTATAAGCGCATTGCACGTATAACTGCATTGCGTGTATAACAACATTTCGTGTATAACAACATTGCGTGTATAATTACTCTGTGAAAGCACACGGCGCGCTCGCTGTAGGTATATTTTTTTTTTTTTTTTTTTGCTCTCAAGTCTTTTCGGCGGAGGGGAAAACCGCGTGTACACACACAGGACAGCACTATTTTTTGATCCAGGAAAAAAAAAAAAAAAAAAAAAAAAAAAAAGTATGATCTGTTCAGAAAAAAGAGTGAAAATTGAGCATGCTCGCAAGGGTATATATATATATATATATATTTTGAGCTGCTTTTTAGCCCTATTTTGCAACTCGCATTTTTGCGAATTGGAAAAATTGAGCACATTCGCGTCCACTTTACGTGTTTTCTCCGCCACTTTTCACCGGCGTCCTTGCGACACAGACTCCGCGGTCTACATGTGGACTCCCTCCACTTGCGGCATGCCCGCGACGCGTGACTCGAAAATTCGACAATGCTTTCTGAGGTATCTCCCCCCGCTGTTGGTCCATTTTTCCCTCCTCACTGGGGGTTAAACTGGGCGTGGAATCACGTACAAGTGTGTAGAAGCCATGAATAAGGATGTACATGCGTGCATGTACTTACGAACATGTGCATGATCACTTACATTTATTCTTACTCGTGGGTCGACCAAAGACGTTTCCCAATTTAGCCGCTCGTGCCCAATTGGGAAAAAAAATGGAGACCCCCAATGCAATATTCCATTAAGGCAGGGCCCCGTTCCCGTTTGCACGCACCGTTGTGCGATGGGCCCAACTTTATTTGCACCTCCTGCTACACATACAGGCGCTCTACAAAACAGGTGGCAAGGCTAAAAGTTCGAATGGAATTTCTTAACCAAATTAATGATGGTGAAAGCGTGTATGTTCGCACGGATATACATATATATATATATAATATACATGGTGTTTATGTAGAGCTCGCGCTCCTCGGTTAGTTTTCCCTGAAACGTTACGACATTTTCTTGGGAAGCATGTGGAATGGCGCATTTCGCGAAAAAAACAAATCCTTTAAGCGACAGAAGGGAAATTATGAACGCAATGGAGCTTCAACGGGATGTCATTAAAGAGTGATGTAAATACCCAAGGGGGTAAAAAAGCGGACTGATGCGAATTAGTTGCTCTCTCCATCCCTATCAGAAAAACATGAAGAAGTCGATTGGGGCACAACTCACCCGCGATTGGAAGAAGAAGGCTTGGAGAAAAATCTCGCAAAATAGGTATGTCTCAACGAACTTTGAATACAGCCCCACGAGTACAATCTCCCGCTTTAAGGCCATGCCCATTGTGGAAAGGGATTCAACAAAATGGCAGAAATCACCCCACCCTGTGAAGGCACAAGAGACATTCCCCGATAATAACAACACATTTTTCGAGTTAATTAAAAAAAGTGCAAAAAATAAAAAAGAAAAAAATGATCTTTCTCTTTGGAATAAATATTGTAGAGAAGTAAAAATAAGAGTGAGCGAAAAGAATATTAGCCCGCAGATGATTACGCTTTTTTTTACCTTCCTTTCACAGACGGATTATAAAAATGATCGCCTTATCAGTGAGGTACTAAATCGGTGCATTTTGCGTCTTAGGGAATTTGATCTCGTGCACATGTGTGCTCTGATAAACGCCTTGGGGCGTATGCACTTCCGGAGCGCCTACTTTTTGGACGAGGCGAAGAAGAAGTTGATGGGAGAGGGGGACTCCTACTTTGAGCGTCACTCCCCTCACTACGTATGTCTTTTGGTGAACAGTTTGGCCAAACTGCGCAGCGCGCCAGAAGGGGGTAACGATGATAGTAGCGGTGCTCACAACAGTAATATTAGCAGTAACTTTAGCAGTAACATTAGCAGTAACATTAGCAGTAACATTAACAGTAACTTTAGCAGTAACTTTAGCAGTAACTTTAGCAGTAACTTTAGCAGTAACTTTAGCAGTAACCTTAACAGCAACCTTAACAGCAATCGCAGCAGCAATCGCATGAGTGAACATGGCGTGGTGGAAGAGGGCAATGATGCCACCGTCGTGGGCGTAGAGCGCAGCGGTGATGATGGCGACGCGCCCGAGGAACAGCTCCTGCCCCGAATGGTCCAGCGAATCCAGCACAGGCGCGCGGCCGAGTACAGCCTTCTGGGAATGAGTCTCCTCCTTTTTAATGTATCCAAATTGGGCCTACAAAAGTATTACCATCTTTTCAGTCATTTTGAAGAACACATAGTGATGGTAAAAAATGACTTAAACATAATCCAGCTGGTTAACATATTAACCGCATATGAAAAAACGTCGCTCTTAAGTTTGTCTTTCTTGGATGAGCTTTTACACAGCCGAGTACTGCAAGGTGGGGAGAAGAATGGAAAATTGTGCGTTAACCATTTGGCGAGACTACTAAATGTTTCATTTTCGTTTGTGCTGTATACAAAGGAGAAGAAGAATGTAGGACCAGGGGAAAGCGATATGTTACGAAGGATAGGAAAACAAAGTGTTCATATGTTTACCCAGATGTACAAAGAACTAGACAAATGTAGGGGGAAGGACCTACCTTTCGTATGCCTAACGTTAAGTAGAAACAAAAAACTCATCATAAGGAAGAAAGGGCGAAGTGGTAGTGGAGGGGATTCTTCCCCCTATTTTTCCTTCTCTCCCCCAGAGTGTGTACTCATGAAGATTTTTGAAAAAATAACAACTGGGGTGAAAACATATATTGACACGTACAACCATATACAGATATCTACCATTCTTTACTGCTACGCAAGTTATGATATCCGAGACAGGGCCCTTTTTGATATCATCAAGTTGAGATCCTTAAAAATATTTTCAACCTTTGGGCACAAGTCTTTTTCTTTTCTCTTTAATGCATTTAAACGTATGAACATAGAAGATGTAGTTTTTGAAAAATCGTGTCTTAGTAAAGTGGCACAGTTGAGTTCTTTTAGCTGCGTGGAAACGTTTTGGTTGATCCTCTCTGCTTATGCCTCTGTGAGGGAGGAGAGACAGAGGGAGGAACTTTCCCGTTTGATGTTTTCAAATTTCAGCAATGTCATCTTCAGAGCTTCCTCCTCTGTCGTTGCTTTGCCCAACGTGGGCCACCATATCAGTCGGCTGACGAATCTCTTCACGAAAGTTCGCAAAATTCCCCCGGCGGAGGTGCTGCAACTCTTGGTGAGTCATTACCCAAATTACGAGCACACCCTCTCAGCGGCCAGCTGCACAAGTCTCCTCACATCAATCTCCAACCTGTGCGCGACTCTGACCGCGAAGGAAGAGAAGGAAGGGAAGGAAGGGAAGCTATCCTGGAAGATTTACTATCACTTCGTAAATTCCTTAACGGAAAAGATTCTTGCAGCTAGCGATTTGTACAGAAACAAAGATCTCTTAATAAACTTCCTACATGGGAGTGGGAAAATATTCCCTTCCTTCGCAAAATGCACCACAGTGGATGAGAAAAAAATTTTCTACTTTGTTCAGATTCTAAAAATCGTTCTCCCTCATTTGTATCCCTTTATTGAAGAAATGAGCATGGGGGAAATTGCCGTTCTGGTGGAGTGTCTCAGCAAGGAGAATTACTCCCGAGAGGCAATGGAGGCGGTGGGTTTGAAGTTTGACGATGTTGGGGGAGCGGTGTTGCGCAGGGTGAAGCGACTGCTGCGCGGAGGGGAAGAAACCGCAAATGTGCAGGGGGAAAATGTGCAGGAGGAAAACGCTCGGGCGGAAAATGTGCAGGGGGAAAACGTGGAGACGGCTACCATACGAATCGCCAACGCAATCACCGTCTGGAGGGGCCTGCTGAATCTGGGACTGCACGACAAGGAGTTGTTCCAATTGATGGTCGAACGGTGCATCCTGTCCTCGTCATGCCTATCGTCCATCACATCCTTGTCTCAAGCCATACACTACGTGTACGTGTACAGCACGGCCACTGAGCCCATTCCGAAGAAGCGACACATAGAGCTATTACGATTTTTACTTAACACTGTACACAGGTTGATGGTCAACGAGGGGCTGGCTCCTCTCAACTGCGGAGAGGAAGACGATGAAATCCCCCTCTCCGAAGAAAACTTAAAAAGATTTACCAATGAGCATCTTTTGGAGAAGGCCCTCACAGGGTTATGCGAAGCTCTTATGATAGTCTTGCCCCATGTTTGCAATATAGGGGTGGATGAATCTGCGGAGTTCTCCCACACTTCCGATAACAAACTTCATTCCATTGCGTTTCGACCCCTGAGCAGTTCTTCTTTGTTGCAATTTTACCTGACCATTTTGAAAATAGCTGAACAAGTCAGGCAAAAAAAAAAAAAAAATCAATATCACCCACATCGCAGAGACGAGTTAAGTCACGTGGTGGAGGAGATACATCAGTGCGCGTTAGGCATGCAGATGCACAGCGTGTATGTGAGGCTTCCCTCCTTCACAGTGATGGTGTTGGATGGTTCAACATGTCCTTCTTAACGTTGGGCGAGTGCGCAGAAACAGAAAAAAAAAAAAAAAAAAAAAAAAAAAAAAGCAACACCTATCCGTTTGTAGGGGACGTGCACACATATTACCTATACATAATTTACGCAACGATTATTTTAAAGATGGTGCAGGAGGAAATATTTTCAAAATGAAGGTGCTCCAACGGGGACTACTCTCTCTCTGTAGTGGGATACCTGATAAAGAATGGATTCACTCACCTTGTGGTGCGACGGAACAGTGGGCTCCGTTTGTTGCATTTTACGAGAGGAATCAGCTTTTTTGTAGAAACCATTCCCCCTGAATATCATTATTTTTGTGAGCATTTTTTATTTTATTTATTATATTTATATTTATTATTATTATTATTATTATTATTATTATTATTATTATTATTATTATTTTATTTTTATTTTTATTTTTTCCTATACGTGGTAACACATTCTGTGGGAGGCCAGACCTCTTCGTTGAACGTCCGCCCTCTCCACGCAGTTGTGATCAGCGCTTGGTTCATGGGGGGAGAAGGCGAACCTGTGTGTTTGCCTCCTTTCCACTCCTCCCCCCTCTGAAGTGATAATTAGTAACAAAGGAAAAACAGAACAACGAATAGCACGATGAAGCGTATGAATACATACGGTCGAGTAGGAAAGAGAAAAAGAGGATTCCTAATTGGTTATGACCGGATGACCAGTAAGTATCACATTGGGAGTGACAAAATTTTGACCAACGTAGACAGTCCGACTTCATGGGTAGAAGGAGCTCGAAACAGGTATACTAAGTCAATAATTTTACAAAAGGAGAGTAGTCTTCTTCTGAAGGAAGTGATCCATTGGGGTCAGAAAAACGAAAAGGTTAATAAAGCTTTTCTCCGTCTGGTGAAAGACTCCCTAAATTATAATCCATTTAACATTGGAAGTTTGTTCAATTTAGTTTATTTTTACTTTATGAGAATTGAGCATTGTGGGTCTCCATCTGTGCAGATACCGACGCGGGAAGAGAGGAGTTGTCTTCTCTATAGCTACCTCCTTCACTCCATTTTGCTCCATATATTTAGAGGACAATTTAGTAGAGAAAAAGCAGCTGTATTGAAGGGTAGGCCGAGGGGAAGAAACATAAGAGGAGTTTTTTTTTCCCTCTTTAAGGAAGAGATGAAAAAACACTCTTTTGAGATCAGATTGGTCAGATGTCTTTGGGACAGATGGAATACCATCCCCTGTATCAGTGACCATACGTTGTTAATAATTTTTCTCGAAAATATGAACATGCTATGTATGATAAACTGTAGAATGGGGTTTATGCGTAATGTTTTTTATTACTCCAATTTTATGGAGCACCTTGTGCAATTACGTAGGTTTAGTGGACTTTTGAAGGCGAACTATTTCTCCCTTTCCGCTAGCCTGTGCATGGCGAAGGCCGCTTGTTTCGTGCTGACTTGTTCAGGCGATCAACGGATTCACCACGTCATGCGGTTAGGCGAATTGAATAGTGCGGATATATGGCTGGCCAATGCACAAAAGGAAATAGGAACGCGGAGCCCTATGGGGGGGGTGGTTGACCTTGCGACGAAGGATTCTTCTCCCATCAGATACTCTACAAGTCATGCGGATAAGGAGGGGAACACAGTCGCTGACGACATCTTGCCTCACACACTACTGAAATGTGAAGAACGGTTTTTATCTTTCCTGTTAAGCGAAGAGGAGACAGTCATGCGGGCCAAAGATGTGGTCGAGGAGAATTACATCCTTGAAGGGAACGTACACCATTCACTATCATCAGTTATAAAGAGATTAAACCTCTGCATAAATCACTGTCTCAGTCATCGAGAGTATCACTCCTTGGCGGAACTTTTAATGTGGAGGGCCCGGTTATATTACCATGTGGGTTTGTTTCGAGAGTGTCTATCAGATACTAGCAAAGTTGCGTTGATAAACCTACACGCAAGTGCTCCATTGAGAATTGATACAGAGGAAGAGGAAGACGAGGAAGGAGGAGGAACTGGTAACTACTCCTGCTTAGGCTTGATGCTGTCGTGTTTACATCGCCTTAACCTCCTGCGCCCGTCTGACTCTTATCTACTTATTCCGTTAATGAGAGGCAAGACGGGGAGTTACACGTGGAAGGGGAAATCGACCTGCACACGAGCAGACCATGCGGAGAAGAACCACACCTTTAACAAGAGAGAACATGCGTACTCTTGGTGTCGGCCTGCCGAGGATAAAATCCTCCTCCGTGTCCTCCACGGGAATAGGAAGAAAATCCCCTTTATTCTTTGAGCAAGAGCCACACCTGTTCACCCCCGCTTGGCTAAACGGGGTGAAATACGCTCTACGCGTCATCTCATTTGTAACAACCCTTCAAAGATCTGGCGAATCCTTTTGGCTTTCTGCCGCCCCGATTTTTATTGTATACCACATGTACCAATTGAACCATTTGTACATTTGAATTTTTTTTCTTTTTTCTCTTTTTTTTTCTGTTCATATTTTTTTTTTTTTTTTTTTTTTTTTTTCCCGTATTTGTGCATTTTCACCTGAACCGTTCATACAAAAAAGTTAGCTATTTTATTATTACTATTTTATTTTTTTTTTCTGTGCCACATTAACCATTCGTAGGAATTTTTTTTTTTTTTTAAAGTACAGCTCTGTAGAGGGGGTGAAATTACTTCCCATTTTCACCTACGCATAAAATAAAAAATAGGGAAAAAAATCTCTCTGGCATCCCCCACGGAGAGAGTGGCTCTCCCCCACTGCGCAACTCACAGCATTCAGATCAAAGTGAACCGATCCTACCATGCCTATTTCGCACCACGAGGGATGTGGGTGTAAGGACGCCGACGAGGTGTTGAGGGGTGGGGAGTTCCTGCTCAAATATATGGACATCGAAAAGGTCACTGCGCTGAATGAGCAGGTAAACGTGTTGGCAGGGCAATTGTATATGTGTGAGGGGGGTGGTGGTGGAGATGGAATTCCTCCTGGAATGGCAACCTACACAAAGCGCTCTCATTGCTTAATACTATTTCGACATGTTCACCATTTATTCGCAACACGATTTTCCCTTTTTTTTTCCCCCCCCTTCAAAGGTGTCCGGGTCATGCAGGAAAATTCTGAAGCAATATGATGACAGACTGTCCCCTGCATACTGTGAGAGCGACGCGGACCATGAGTTGGTACGGCTGTGTCTAAGCAGGGAATCGGCACATGTGTGTACTCTCCTACAAACTTCGCTTCCCTCAGTATCATTGCTCTTATCCCCATTTTAACACATCTCATGGTATTTCCCCATTTCCTTCCCCATCAGATAATTAACATTCCTTTCACTAGCCCGTGCAAGGTAGAGGATACGTCTGCGAGAAGAACTGCCCGTTGCCCGTGGCAGCGTTATGTTGTATATGTGTAGTGACGCCCTCCTTATGCTTGTATGTGTAGTGAGTTCTGCATGGAATGAACCCAACGTATTTGCACCCATCCATAAATTCCACTGTACACTCCCCAGGTCGTCAGTCTGTTCCTCATTGGAGGGGAAGAAGGAAGCTACCCGAAAAAGATTAAAATTTACTCCAACCGTGAGGACATCGACTTTGAGAAGTAACTTCATTTTTTTTTAGAAAAAGGGAATAACTTACCTTCCCACTAGAGAAGAATCATGTGGATTGCTAGCAAATGTGTACGCCACAAAATTTGCAAATCGGTTCACTTGATGCAAATGCATTGGCGTGAGTCCGCGCCCCTTTTCCTTCTCCCGTGTTAGCATTCACGACTTCAAGTGTGTACAGGAGCTGGACCTTACGGAGGACTACCACGGGTCGGTAGAGTACCCGCTAAAGGTGCGTCTTTTCCTGGTGGCAATTTTCAGTGGTGGTTATCCTGCTATTAAGAAAAAATTGGGGGAATCATTCTGTGCCCCCTTTCCTTTGCCTTGATTTTGCTTTGCACCATTTCTTTCCATTTTAATCTCCACTCCCCTCCCCCGTGCGTAGGTGACCTCCCTGTTCAACGTGAGCCATCTGACTCTCTACGTGTGCGAAAACTATGGAGCGGAAATAACCAAGATATATTACTTAGGTGCGCTGGACGTACGCCTTTTCCTCCTTTTGGCGCCATTTCGCAGATGCGCCATTTAGCCCCCCATTAATTACCCCATTAATTACCCCATTAATTACCCCATTAATTACCCCTTCATTGGCCCTTCTTTTCGCCTTTTCCTGACAGGTCTGAAGGGCGTAGGGACGAACTACACGAGGAAGGCGGTCGAAGCGGTGGGTGAACTGTTCAACATGTATCCACATATCGTGCTCCCCTTCTTACGTATCGCCTCTGACCTTGCACGACGCACTTCCCTTTTTGCAGGTCTACGAAGCCTCCCCGAATTTGTCCGATCATAAAGTGAAGGGTGCAGCAAGCAAGATGCACTTCTCCTTCGACGCTTTCTAGCTGTTGCGAGTTATCCGTATGTGGAGGAGTCAACAGATGAAAAAAAAAAAAAAAAAAAAAAAAAAGCAACATCTGCAGGAGCCCTTGCTTAGTGTCGTATGCAACAAGAGTCGCTCCGTCAAGCAGCTCGGTCTGGCAGAGACCCTACGTAAATATGGACCATCCTTTTTGCTCTTCTGAAACGTGGTGGGTACTGTACTGACGGATGGGTCATTAATGTGTTGCATCCCCCGTGTGAAATTTGTACTTAGCTCATGTCCTGGCGTACGCGGTCCATTGCTAGAATGAACGAAAGGGAGTCCCACTTTTATCATTGTTACTGTAAGGGTGAACGGGTTGTGTGTGCGTGTAACAAGGCGCGTAACGTGTTGCGTAACAGGTTTTTTTTTTCTCTTTTTTTTTTTTTTTTTTTTTTTTTAAACGTATCAGATATGCCATGCGCATCGCTTAGCGAGGATCATTTCACGTGGTGCCGGTTTTAACTGAATGATGCTTGGCATAAACTAGCTTTTATTTTTGAAGCAGTTTGTTTCGTTAAATATTTTCCTTCGCATGGATCTCTTTGCATTTACGTTGAAGTTATGAAGAGGTGTTAGTCAGTTGAGCAATTTTGGGATAGCCCTTTTTTTTTTTTTTTTTTTTTTTTCTCTCTTTTTTCTTCCACATCACGACATGTTTATCTAGCCCACTTGACCTTATGTCATATGAGTTTTCCCTTTTGGGACTCTCTTCCATATTTCCGTTTTTTGCCCCCTCTTGGCGCGCGAATGCCACAAAATTATGAACCGGAGGAACGTCGGATTGGCGGCTAAATGCTTGGCCATCCTCTTTACCTTTTTCTTCTCCACCACTGAATGTAAAAGCAGAGCAAGGCAAACTTTTTTTTTGAGCCACTTGGTGGGAAATACAAAACGGGGAAATAAGACATGCCCTAGTGGGAGAGGCCTTATCAATGGCGCTTACCGCGTGGACAGAACTACACAGTGGCGGAACAACCATTTGAACTTCTCCCCAAGTGGAGGTGATCCCTGTACACACGGAAGGTGTGCAGGACGAACAGGAGTTGGAGCTGCGCAGAGGGTTCGCAGGTGGGAGATACTACCTGGCACGCACGCCAGATCAACCAGTATCCCTTCCACTACTTCTATAAGTAGGTCTACCAATAGGCTTACTACCACTTCATCCAGCCCCCCCCTGTGGGCTCGCAAAATCGACCAGAAGGAAATAAAGCGGAGGAAAAACTACCAGTACGCATTAAAGCACAAGTATGATAAGAACGGAAGAAGGATAAAGGATATAAACAAAGAAAGGAAGTCTGTCAAAAAAAAAAAGCTATTTGACTACGAAGGCTTTAAGGTGGATAAGATCTTTGCGTGCCTCAGTGAGGAGGATATGCAGGAGTTGCGGGATGAAGAGTTGAAACGAAAATCTGGGGAAATTCTCCACAACAATAAATATATTGATACTTATGGCGTAGAATCAGAGACGGACTTGGACGACATGTGACTAGCGCAACTCAAGTGTTGTCAAGTTGTTGCTCTGTTTAGCTTTTTTTTTTTTTTTTTTTTTTTTCTGTTCATATTTTTTTCTTTTTTTTTCCCCTTTTTTCGCTAATTTGTGCATATTCACCTGTACCGTTCATACAAAAAAGTTAGCTATTTTATTATTACTATTTTATTTTTTTTTTCTGTGCCACATTGATTTTGATTCCTTCGCGTAAGGTTTACCCACAGAGGAGTACTTTCCCTTTGCAGTTTCCTTCTCTGCCTCGCCCCACACACATTTGCACACACGTAGGAGTGAAGGGCATCATCGTAATCGTGCCCTTGCCAATTTTCTCCCACAAGATGATCAAGATGATCAAGATGAGGTACCTTCCAACCAGGGGGACGACCCTCTCTTTCGTCCTGACAACACTTTTGTTTATCCTGTACAATGTGAAGATATTCATCTTATCGGAGGGGAGAAGCTTGAAGGGGTACCACCACCTCACGGTTGATTCGTCTCTCCTGACCCCTCTGCGACATCCTTACGAACGTGGATTTGAAGGTGGACGTAAAAACATGGGTTGGAAAGGGGAACGTACCCCTCTGTTAAAAATCCCCCAGTTTCACTCTCCCAGGGAGGATCATAAAGTCGACCCCGCAATGCTTAAGCGGTCATCTTTGCCAAGTGCATCCATTTTGATGAACTGGAAAGATGATGTAAAAAAATTAGTAAACAGGTGGGGACTACTTAAGACAAACCGAGAGGAGAGTACAGAAGTGCACCCCCTAAAGAACTGCCGATGGGAAATCACAACGTTCAATTTTCTCTTACAAAAGAAGTCTTCCTTTTTCATCCACATAAACGAAAATGGGACAGTGAAGATGCCTGACGATTTGCAAGGCACATGGTCCTACAGCAATTATTACTTAACTTGGACTGTGGAGCATGAGGACAGGCGTGTCTACTACACGGCAGAGGTAAGTTCATCGAGCAGCGAAAAGCGGAGTGACGACTATTTTTAGGTTCTTCCTTCCTGTGGCTATCCATTTGAACTGTGCTATTCCATGAGATGGTCTACTCATATATATATATATATATATATATATATATATATATATATATATATATATATATATATATATATATATATATATATATGTTAGCTGATTCTTCGGATAGTTTTCTCCCGATTGTATATAAATATATATATGATGCTATACCATCCACCACCAACAACAACACCACCTCTTCCCCACACAGCTAATCTGGAACGCCGACAAGAGCAAACTAGTTAAGGGCATCATCTACGAGGAGAAGAAACGACAGCGCTTCTTCTTGCCTGCATACTTTTTCAGGAAAATCCTCGGTTCTTTCGAAGGACGCGTTTCCTTGAAGTAGTCTTCTTCTTCACAGTTTGGTTAGTTAACAAGTATATAGGAGAAGTGCATTTTGAATGAGATATTATCGCGGTATGAACGTTCACGGTTTAGTCTTTCGTGAAGGATCATCTCCGTCGTAGCATGTGGATGAGGCCTTGTACGATCCTTCGAATAACTTGTATAACAATATTAACAAGGATCCTTCTCATGGCGATGGAGATGATTCCGTATCCATATCGTACAACTTGTTTCACCATTTTTTTTCCTTTCTCGCTGTTTGCATAATCAATGAATTCACTTCGACGGGCACGAGGATCTACCTTGTTAAAATTACTTTTGTAGAAAATATCAAAATCAGACATGTCATCGTATTCTATCGGAGAAAAAAAAAAAAAAAAAACGGTGGGCACAGAATTTCCAGTGTATCGTGACCGCCTTGGTGGAAAAGAAAAAAAAAAAAAAAAAAAAAAAAAAAATAGCACAAAAATGGATTAAGCGAGGTCAAAGGTGATCGAATGGCATGGAAGGGGCCTCCTCCACCTTTATGTCATTTACACGTTATATATGGAAGGGCGCTGTAGACCTTTCGCACCTCCAGCTCCGCGTTCATGCACCTTTGCTGTTGCCGCTTATCTCTCGCTCCGTGATTTCCTGCTTCACAACCCCATTGTGGTAGGTAATTATTTTTGTTGTCTTTTCAATTATTTTTTTCCCTCGTGGTATTATCTCCGTTTTTATGTTCGTCTCTGCGGGGAGTGGAAATGGCAAGAGGTAGATGGAAGTGGTTGGGGGTGTATCGAAGTGGTGGGATGTGAAGCGAATGTAAACTTCCATCTTGCTCATGGAACTATGAACAAACTCCTCCACGGGATTTACGTTTTATATTGTCACTGTTGCTCCGGTAGGATCCTGCGAAGAGGGAAAGGGGCCATCTCAATAACTTAATTTCGATGTGGCGAATGGTCGGGTTAAAATTCATGCAAGAGGGTGGGTGTGAAATCCAATGTGGTGAGCTTTACCCGGTACTCCGAATTTTGTGAAAAAATCATTCTCCATCCCTCTGGGAGAGAAATTGCCCTGAAGAAGGAAAACAAGTTAAAGGTGCGGTATGCAAGAAATGGGCCCAAGGGATGATGCATTCATTTGTAAGGGTATGTTGTGCAGGGACCCATTGCTAGGCCCTCCTCCAGAGGTGCCACTCAACTGATCATTGCAGTGTTACCTCCCCAAAAAGGTTGGATTTAAAAATATCATTAAGGTTCATGGTGCCAAAGACATTCTTGAAGACCTTCTCAATTTCCTCATCAGTCATTCTCCTCGTCTGGTAAGCGTAATTTGTTCCGGTATTACTATTCGTGTTGGTGTAGTTGTTTTCAAAGTGGCCAGAGGAGAAGCCATTATTCAATTGACTATCATACATCCGTTTTTTATTTTCATCACTTAAGGTCTCATATGCTTCTGTTATTTCCCTAAACATTTTCTCCGATTCCTTCCTATTGTTTGGATTCCTGTCTGGGTGATACTTCAGGGCTAGCTTTCGATACGCTTGCTTTATTTCATTTTTACTACTGTTTCGTGGAACGTTTAGAATTTCGTAGAAGTTTTTCGTGCTGAATGGTCTGCATGCAGAGAAGAGGGGTGGGTGTGCGTGGCGAATGTTGAACGCGTCGTACAGAGTGCTCGCGGGGAAGTGACAATGATGCGACTGCTTAAATGATCGACGAAGCCACAACCCTATAGCCGCATAACCACCGCGTAGCTTGGTAGTATACCTTCTCTGAAAGGCGCAATTGGGAACCTCCTTCAACAGGCGCCTGTGGATGACGCCTGATATTCCCAACCCATGGGAAAAGCCAAAGTACCGCTTACGAATGAAAAACATTTTTATAAATAACTGTGTCGGTTGGAGATTTACTCCGTGGAGATAACTGCTGGGGAGGCCTACGAACACCACAGAGGATTGACACTCCGTTGAGATGACTCTTTTTTTTTTTTTTTTTTTTTTTTATAAAAGTGTACTCATCCAAGAGGTGAAAAAAAAAAAAAATAAATAAAATAATTTCCCTTTATGGGGGGTAAGAAAGTACGTAATTCCACGTCCGGATAGAGAACCTATTTAAAATGGGGGTGTTGGCCGCTTAAAGTTGATGGTCCGTCAAACTTCGCCCACATTTGGTGCACCTCGTTGTGGTGACGAGGATAACTCAAATTAAGCACCATCACATTTTTCCCCTTAGGTACAAAAATACGAAAAAAAAAAAAAAAAACACTCATAACAATTTTTATTTCAATGAAGTGGCACGCACATGATAATATACTCCCCCCCTTTTCCTTATTGAGGGAACCCTCATAAGTGAACAGCCCAAATGGTACCAGCTCCTTCCTCCCAATATCAGACCCTGTTGTCTGCCATACTACTGCATGAACAACTGGCATGGCACAGAAACTCAGTGTGCCCTTACTGATAAACAACGGTGCATCCCTACCCCCCCTGTGAGGTAGGTACGCACGCACGCTTTGACAAGTGATAAAATTTACGAAGGGGGGAAGAGTCTTTAAGTGCTTTAAAAAGAAAGAGACCAGAGGTCAAGTGAGGAACAGACGGGAAGAAAGATGAAAAGTAAAATATAAAACGGGGGAGAAAAAAAAAAAAAAAAAATTCTTCATTTGTTTTCTGTTTTTTTCCTCCCCACACACATATATGCACATATATATACATGAAGGAAAAACAAACAACCAATTCGGTTACATGGGAAACGGTGAAGTGGTGAAGTGGTGAAGTGGTGAAGTGGTGAAGTGGAGAAGTGGTGAAGTGGAGAAATGGGACGTTGAAAAAAAAAAAAAAATAAAATAAAATAAATAAAGGGGGGAAGCTAAGAGAAGAGGAGAACACACACACACATATACACGGCATGGGTATACATAAATGTATGTACATGCACGTGCCTACATTCCTCCAAACGATAAACTGATAAAAATAAAAAAAAAATTTAAATCCACGCATGGGTCAAAACGCAGACGGAGAGCAATGCGCATACCCAGTAACATCACAACGTTCAGGTAAACCTACATCAAAATGGACACACATAAACTTATCACATGTGTATGCAAGGAGGTAAAATGTACAGTTAACATTAAAAGGAGTAAAGAAAAGAGAGGGGGCGGGGAAGTCAATCATGCACAAAACGAGGGTTCTTATGATGAACGTGTGCATGGATAATAAAATATGGATTGAAATTTAAAACCAGTGGACACAGATATGCTCCTCCAATTCGAAATAATACACCACCACCCCTACCTTCTCCCTTCAGGAACATCTTCCCCTCATTGCATAGCACCCCTGTATTTTGCTTTATCCTAAAATTTCGTGTCTTCTCTTTCGAATGGGTAATTTTGCCCTTCTCTCTGTTTGCAGGATCCGGGCACTCCTACATGTAGGGTATGCGCCACGATCGCGACTCAGTCGATACTGGTACTTTTCTCATAGGCAGTTAAAATTTTGATAAAAAAAAAAAAAAAAAAAACTCCTTTCCGTAAGTTTTATTCTTTTACCTTTTATTTTTTTAAACTTTTTTTTTTTTTTCAACTTCCCTTTTCCTTCCTCCTTGAGAAGCAAACACTTCTTCACACATTTTCATTTAACAGGTTGTCAAAGGAGACTCCCTTGCTCAGACATCGAATGTAGTGATATATGAAGTCTCCCATAAGCACCAACTGAACGATTTGCATTATTACGACCCACACACCAACGTACGACTTGATCTGTAAAAAGGGGGGGGGAGGGAAGAGTTTGAACAAATGGAAGAGGTGTACATGCACGTGCAAGGCAATGATGTGCGCATCGCGTCACCAAGGGAAGGTAACCCGCATGCATGTTTCCATTACGATGTTATCCGAGGAATTCAACTCCTTATGCGACACAATCCAAAAGAGGAAAGACAAAACCTAAAAGGTGGACACGAAAAGGTGGGGAGGAATGCCAAATCAAACGGTGAATAAATATTGGGGGGGAGAGAAAAAAAAAAATGCACTTTTTTCACACACATATTCACCGTAAAGGGCTTACCTTCGAAAGGGCTTGTGAGGCCAAGAAGTGGGTGGTAAAAGCTGCCACTTTGCCCTGAAGGGGGAGAGGGGAAAGAAGAGAAAAAATGTGGCAGTTTCGCATTGCAAAGTTACACGCGCGGGGGAAGAATAAAAAAAAAAAAAAAAAAAAAAAAAAAAAAAAAAAAAAAAAAAAAAAGTTAGCCAAAGATGCGAGAAAAATCGTCTGAACAACATGAACGGTGCAGGTATTTTTTTTTTTTTTTAGGCTCCCTTTTTACCTCCTTCTGAAACATGGACAGCTGCGGTAGGACGCACACGGACTCCAGGTATAAGGCAAAGGACCAGGCGACCTGCAAAGTGAAAATGAGTTGGGGAATTCACGTCAATGTTTAATTGTGTGGTTGCGCAAATTTTGTTTTTGCCGTTCTGTTGGTGCTATCTGCTCTGCACTTACATCAGCCGGGAAAAAGGAGTTCAGCGAGGGATGCACGAAAATGGCGATGACAAAGGCAGGGATGATTAAAAAGAGGTTGTTAAAAATATCGTTTGTGGTATCGTAGCTATTTTTGTATTTATATCTGCACAGGTACACGATACAGCAATTGATGAATAGCGAAATTGCTTCGACCAATTGGTAAAGCCAGTCCCCACTTCTATCATAAGGCAGGTATCCTTCGAATGGTACGATGGAAAACAGCCTAGCCGTGTTGAGGACAACGTAGCATTCCATCATCTTCAGAGACACTCCTGCACAAGACTTATTCATTTCTATTTTCACAAACACCATGAGGAAGGAGAACATGCTAATCACGGAAGACAAAGTTAATAGGAAGGAAAAATCTCCATCGGAAAATAAGTGGTAAAATACAAATACGATCAGCAGGAAGAAGCAGTAGATTTTTATGGACGCGCTGTGGTCTGACAAGTACCTTTTCATTTTCTCCACATCATTCACTTTTCGCATGAAGTCGTTTACGCTCTTCATTTTGATTGATAGGGTGGGTGAGTCAATTCGGTTACGCTTTTGCTTGGGGACAAATCTGTGTTCCGATTACTCTCGTCACTGTTTAATAAAAGATCAGCTAGCTATCTACGCACATTCCAACACTCGCACACATTCGCCTGTGTATATGGGTGTGTCGAGTTTATTTTCCTGCGTGCTCGCGTGCGTATATATGAATTGTTTTAAAAGAGTTTTTGAGCAACTGTTCACTTGGATGCGGTGCGAAGATCAAAGGGGGGGGTTACTACATGCGCAAAAATATCAACCTGTAATACATAGCACACGTTCTGTTGAATTTGCCGCATTTATCGCACTGGAGGCGCTCTCAATGAGTTCTGTTCCGTTTTTGTGTTTTGCCCTTTTCCCCTGACGATGGTAAGAGTTGGTCCGGTGATTCTTTCACACCCTTTGTGTTTTTTGTTTTTACATGCACCTCCTAAGGTTTAATTATAATTGCCCCCGTTTGTTCTTATCTTGGTAGCAAAAAAAAAAAAAAAAAAAAAAAAAAAAAATTGGCGAAAAGACTATTCGGGCTGACGTAATAAGTGGGGATTATGCGCTTCGCTCCTTCGTTTCATTGGGGTAATGATCGATCTTAAGATTGATTCGCCAAACGGTTTGTTTATAAGCGTAGGAAAGGATGTGGGGGTAATACATGAAAGTATGCACATGGGTTATGCGTGTTGGCATTCTTGTGGGCATACAATTTATATATATGTGTTGACATGCGTATGAACATGCATGAGTGCATGGGCCTCCTTTGTTCATGAACGAACAACGAATGAACTTCCTGCTCTGCGCATTGTATTTGTATGCACGTCACTTGGCCAGTTTCGCTTCTCTTTCCTGCCTTCCGATCTGTAACTCTCGTGCGGATACGTTTGCGCTTGTTCGTATTTTCCTGCTCAGCATAACCTGTACTTTGTGACATGCG
Source organism: Plasmodium knowlesi strain H (assembly GCF_000006355.2). Lineage (NCBI taxonomy): Eukaryota > Apicomplexa > Aconoidasida > Haemosporida > Plasmodiidae > Plasmodium > Plasmodium knowlesi. Next base: position 3,044,594 of record NC_011913.2, on the reverse strand, counting down.
AAATTGCAATTATTATTTTCCCGTATTCGCTACTTGGCTACTTCGCTTCATAACGCGATGTATCACTTTTTGATTCACTTTCGGTTGGAAGTATTCCGCGTTATTTTCCTTGCATATCATCTAAAACGGCTGTGCATTTTTTTTTTTTTTTTTTTTTTTTTTTTTTTTTTTTCCCTTTTTTTTTTCCGTCATCGCTTGTGCTTTTTTTTTTTTTTTTTTTTTTTTTTTTTTTTTCCTTGCCAGATCAGGAGGTAAAAAAAAAAATAAAATAAAATAATAAAATAAATAAAAAATAAATAAATAAAAAAAATGAATAAAATATAACCTTCCCATTTCGTTACCTACTCTGTGACGAGGACATTGATGAAATACACGCGAACACGATAGTGTGATTTTCCTTCTTTATCATAATTGTAGCATAGTGATATGGAAAAAAGGAAAATATATATATTTTCCGCAGGGGAGGTACGCCCTTTTTCCGCTCATGCCCCGCTGGCGGTTCAACAAATCTGGGAACGCGATGTATAAAGGGGAGATAACGCGAAAATGGAACAAGGGGGTGTGGGGGCGTGTCCATTGCGGGAAAACTGCCCTCCGTGTAAGGAGACATGGGGAGAGGAACCCCGCCCACTACGCGCTTTCCCAACGCTGTACCAACGATATGTTCTTCCGTCTCTCTACATTTGGTTCAACACAATACAAGTATTTATACGGTACACAAGTATTCAGCGTTTGAGGCTACTACCCATGTTTTGTCATTCCATCGAAAAGACCACCAGACAAACCATTACCGTGGATGATAGCTTTATATTCGCCTTCTTCATTACTTCGGTGTATTCTGTTGTGGAATTTTTTTTTTTTTTTTTTTTTATTCCCTGTCCCCTCTTTGAATAGAAAAGAAAAACGAAAGAACGGAACAAATTGGGTGCCTTTCCAAATGTAACAAATAAGGGTAGAAGGACACGCTGGTGGAATATGCATGGTCGTTCTTTGTCCCAACCGACTGGCACGTATCGATGGATCCAATAAACGGTGTGCAATTATTTTCCAAAACTTTGGTTTTCCCATTTCTTTGCAAAGTTGTATGATCCACAATGGTGAGTTAAGCATATTCAGTCAATTTTTTTTTTTTTTTTTTTTTTTTTTTTTAGCTTAGCTAGCTAAACGTATTTTAACAGGCCTCCACTCGAATGGCGCCCTCTGTTTGGTCCTACGCATGGACAATCAGTCACATAGCAGAACTGTTTCTGTCTGTGCGAATGAACTGGAGGGTGCAATAATTTCGCTTCTCCCACAGGACTCTCCTTCCCATTTCACTTGTGTTCGTCGAATAGGCAATGGCAGTCATTCCAACACCCCATCAGGGTACCTCACGAGAGTGATGTCCCATTTTAGGGGTGCTTTCCTCAGCCATGTGCATGTCATCGTGGTTTGCACAACTCATCAGTTCGAGTCGGTGTGGTAAACATGAAGGATATAAATAAAAAAGTTATTTAAAGGCACATGTAGCTATGGGACCTGTACGTGTCCGTTTCCGCAATCTCCCCTTTCCTTCTCCACATGTCTGTTCCCTTTTAAATATTGAAAGGAAAACGGACCGGTATTTTCTCCACACACACACACACACATCGTGAATATCAATTTTGTGGTGGAGGGGACATGAGTAGGTGAGGAGCTGTCATTTGAATTTTAGTTTCGCTTGGCACACACCGACGAATTGATCAGTGGGCGTCTGGTAAAAATGTACAAATGGGAAAAAAAAAAAAAAAAAAAAAAAAAAAAAAAACACTGCATAAGAGGAACTCTTTTTTTAATAAAAGGAATATACCATTTGGAGATATTCCCTTATCATTTAACTTGGTAGGCTTTTCCTTTCCTTTCTTTTCTGTTTTTTTTTTTTTTTTTTTTGTGTGTGCGGCAAGGTACCTTCGCGTGCTGGCTGTGCAACGGTGAATGAGTCCAGGGGAGCCTTCGCACACGTTTAACTTTACATCAAATGTGGCGATGCCGATTGGGAATTGTCGAGGCAACGGACCCCGATCGGCATGGGCATGGGCAAATAGATCAACACAAGTGAATATCGTCTAGCCTTCCACAGTGCACATAACACCGAAGGGTGAAGGAAGAAGTTGTGCACGCAAAAACATAGTTCCTTTTCCACACCTTTGTTTCTTCCAACTCTTTGTATGACCCTCCCCTCCTTTGACAGTGCTCTGTATTCAAAATAGGAGGGGAAGAGCTTTTTCCTTTAGAGGAAAAAAAAAAAAAAAAAAAAAATACAAGTGACAAAGAACCAAAGACTTCAATATGACCGCATTCGTTTGAGCAAACCATCAACTACACTGAAAAAGAGAAAAAGATTGTCCCCCGCAGAAAAGGGGAAAGCTTAATCTCTAAGGGGGGGTGGTGGCACAAGGGGGTGGTCTTCCCGAGGTGGCCAAGAGAAACAGATTCTCCAGTATACATATGCATCATCACCACGACTAAGTCCGGTGAGTCATCTTTTCCGATATGTATACATATCCATTTTCAAGATCTGCTGATGGAAGAGAAGCCCAATCAGGCATTAAGTACCCCCCCTGTGGAGGGCATGCTTGCAGAGGAGAATGTGGAAGAAGATGCTCCTGAAGAAGAGACGGAAGAGAGATGTGGAGTCTCAACAGGAAGTAACCAAAGTCACTCCATCGGTAAGAAGGATAACATAGACGAGGTGTTCAAAATTGTAGAAGAGAAAATAGATAAAGATGTGGCCCTCGTTGATGATGCATCGAAGGCCATTATGATGTTAAGTGGGGTGTGTTCCTTGGGTCAGTCAGATCGGGGAGTTGAGGAGGGAGGAAAAAAAAACACGTTTATGCAGAAGAACGTACACAATGAGGGCAATGGTAATTGTGCCGCAGGAACCGTAGTTGCACAGGGTAGTGGCGACTGCTCCAAGGGGGCTACGCAATATAAAGGAGAAGTAACACATGAAGGAGAAACAAACAACATCGGGAAAAGTACCCTCCACAATGATACTATGATCAATCGTGATAAGTGCGATGATTCCGATAGCAACTGCGATGTGGATACGTGGTCTAACGTGAGTTATCTGTCAGTGGATGAGGACAGCCTGTACAACGAGGTGGCCGAGGTGTACGCGCCTACGCCGAAGCGGGAGCAGGGAAAGTGCAAGAGGGAGGAAATGAGGCGGCAGATGTTGAAGTGCGACGAGGAGGCGGAGAGACAGGCACAACAGGCGCGCCAAAGAGGTGAACCATCTCCAGAGCAAGAGCTACCAGGACAGCCTCCTCCGGTGATGGAGTCTCCGCCCCTAACCCCGTTGTCTGAGGGAACCCAAGACGATTTTTCCAAGAAGTTGTCCCTGAACGCAATAGACAAGTCATTCATACAGATCCCGTTGAAGTGTATCCTGAACTCTTTCCGAAATATTCAAAGGGAGCTAGAAAAGAACTTCACCATCATCACGTTGTTCATAGAGAAGAAGTTACTGAACTTAACGGACGAGGTTTATCTGAACAAGCTAAATACTATTATCGAGAAAATGGAATCATTACGGAGCAAAGTGCTGGAATCAAAGATGCTTTTGAATAAATATGTTAACCGTTTGGCTAGTCGATTGAAATACATTTATTTTGAGGGAGATATCCAGTTAGAAAATTTGAAGCATGATTTTCGCTTCGAAATGTATGAGAATAGAATTAATTGGCTAGTCGACGGGTACTTATCTAGATACGGTTTTTTTGATACGGTCCAAATATTTTCAAAAAGGTACAAATTGAAAAATTATTCAGATGCAGATGTGTACAAAGAATATCTAGACATAATAAGTGAGCTCAAAAATTACAACATCAAGCCGGCACTAGAGTGGTGCCAAAAATACAAGTCTCAGTTAAAAAAAATCGATTCGAATGTAGAAGCAGAGTTGCATCTACAATTTGTTATTAGTGTAATTTCTGAAAACAAATTTCTTGAAGCCATTGAATATATAAAAAAAACAGTTTCTAAACCGGATGAGCAGATTTCCCCTGATATCAAGTTCCTCGTGACATACATTGGGCTCTACGGATCCAACGAGAAGAGACACTCCACAGATGCATTACGCCGATTCAATCGGAGAAGATGGAGTAAAGTTATAAAATCCTTCCAACATGTCTATTCAGAAATAACGGGTGTCCTGAACAAGCCTCTGTTAGAACTGCTACTGAAAGCTGGAATTTCGGTCGTCAAAACGGAGCAGTGTGGAAAGAACAAATCTACTAAATGCCCTACGTGTATCAATGAACTTAAGCACACTATTAAGGAGGTTCCACATATACAGAAAACCAAGAGCTTCTTTGTTTGTCCCTACACCAGTGAAGTGATGGACGAGAAGAATCCGCCCTTCACCACCCCTGCGGGACACGTTTTTTCCGAAAAAGCCATCTCCCTGTTCGTTAAGTCGGAAGATATGTTCGAGTGCCCCGTCACGGGGGAGAAGTACCGCATGCATGATCTGTCTCGACTTTTCATTTGAGGGAGGAGCCAACCATGACAAGCACAGTGCCAAGGGAGTGGCAACATGATGACGACCTCCTCAAACTGTGCTTTCTCTCACCATTTGGTTGAGGAATTAACTTTTCACACGTGAAGTAGTACAACACCACGTATGGTTAAAGCTCTCCAGTTTTGCATACAACTAAGCCTGCTCGTACGAGTGAGGAAGTGCAACCTCCACTTATCATATAAAAACAAGTAATCGTCACAAAGGGGGAAGGGGGATGGGGGGGGAGTGAAATCCCCCAATTAACATTTAAAAAAAAAAAAAAAAAAGTTATCGTAAAGAAGGTAAGGAAAAGGTGGCATCCTCCTATATAAAGGTGTTTCTCCCTTTAGATGACCTTCGTTATGATACCGGAGGCGACTGTCTTGCCCCCTTCACGAAGAGAAAAGCGGAGCCCGCTAGTCAGAGCCAAAGGGTACATGAGCTCAATTGTACACTTGATGTTATCCCCTGGATTGGCAACCTGCGTATCTTCATTGAGAATGACAGCGCAGTTTACATCTGCTGTTCGTATGTATGCCTGGGGTCTGTAGTAAGACGAAAATGGATTCTTCCTACCTCCTTCCTCATTTTTCAAAACGTATACATCACTTTCGAAGGATTTGTATGTCTTAAGATTTGGTACTTTAGTAATTACCATCCCTCTGGTTAAGTCGTTTCTTTTTACATTTTTCAACATCACTCCAATTTGGTCGCCCGCTTGAGCTGCATCTAGCGTTTTCCTAAACATTTCAATTCCTGTGACAACAGTTTTTATTGGCTTCTCCTTGATTCCCATGATTTCAACAGAATCATTCAGCTTCAATGTTCCTTGTTCTACTCTCCCCGTTGCGACAGTTCCTTTTCCTGATATTTGCAGAACATCATCAATGCTCATGAGAAAAGGTAGATCCATTTTTCTTTTGGGTTCATCAATATAATTGTCGCAAGCATCTAGTAGTTTCAAGATGGAAGGAACTCCATATTCAGACTGATCATCGTTTAATGCTTTAAGAGCTGAACCTTTGATGAAGGGGATATTGTCCCCATCGTATTTATGAAAGGAGAGTAGTTCTCTTATTTCTAACTCAACCAAATCCACTAGCTCCTTATCTTCACACATATCTATTTTATTCAAATAAACAATCATCTTTTCTATTCCTATCTGTCTTGATAATAAGACATGCTCCTTCGTCTGTGGCATTAAGCCATCATAAGCAGAAACGACTAGGATGGATCCATCCATCTGTGATGTACCCGTAATCATATTCTTCACATAATCTAAATGCCCTGGGCAATCTATATGGCTGTAGTGTCTTTTTTCTGTTTCGTATTCTACATGGGTTGCATTGATGGTGATTCCTCTCTTTTGCTCTTCTGGTGTTTTATCTATTTCTTCATACGATTTGAATGTCGCTCTCTTTAAACTTGCGCATACTTTTGTTATGGCAGCTGTGAGTGTCGTCTTTCCATGGTCCACATGCCCTATAGTTCCTATATTCATATGTGGCTTCTTCCTTTCGAAAACTCCTATGGCGAAGTGTCTCCGTGGGAGGAAGAATGCCTTTCCTCTCCTCCCCTGAATGTTGATGTTATAATTACCCCTTCCACCGTGATGGCTACTTCCCAATATGTCTACCACCCGACTTCCCGAACGTACCAACGATGGGAGACCACCCCCCGGAAGCACCACCCGAAGGTTTCCCTTTGCGCTTATCATCTCGGTGTGTGTGTATGTGGGGGGAGTGGGTGGGAAAGACGAAGAAATGAATCCAGTCGTCTCCAAACGTTTAACAAGAACTTCCTACAACACCTATACACGTATTGTAGGGTAAAGCATGTGTGAATCCTTTCACTATGGAGTGGAGTACACAACAATGGGCGGGGCTAAATTCTATAACGGTGATATGCCTCTTCCCGGCCACTGCATCCTTATTTAGCCTGCCGCTCCCCCTTTTTTTTCTTCAGTTATTTCTATGAGAGCGACTCGCCAAACAGGTTGCTCCGCTTAATCCGGTAAATATGGTCCCTTGGAAACTTGCGGTGTAGGAAAAAAGGTTCGTCACTGCTCCCACGCAGCCAGTGTTCCGCGGGCGCTTCTCACTGAATAGCAACTTTCCCACACCTTCACAAATCTTCTTGCTCTATTCCGTGTAGCACATGTCGCCTATAACTGTTGTCACCCTTGTTGACTCATTTTTTTTTTTTTTTTTTTTTTTTTTTTTTTTTTTTTGGAGATACTTTGGACGACTCTTCCTTATAAGAAACGTATTAGGAGGGGAAAAAAAAAAAAAAAAAAAAAAAAAAAAAAGAAATCGATCAAAGGTGCGTTACCTTTTCCCCTAGTAACGCCTACGCCGAAACACTGCAAAGAAAAAAAAAAAAAAAAAAAAACCTTTTTCTTTTTAACCCTATTCCAAGTGCCATAGCACCCCCTATATATTTTGTACCTAAAAAAAAGGGGGAAAATAAAATTATATTTTCTTTCCACTTGTACACCTTCACCTGATAACACATTTGGAAAGAACTCTCGTCTGTATCCCCTTTCCATTTTTTTTTTCTTCTTTTTTTTTTTTTTTTTTTTTTTTCTTTTTCCTTTGTGCCCCCATCCCCTTTTTTATATGATGAACCACCGCAGAGGATCTACACCCGCGAAAGGTGCGCACAAGTCCAGGTACTGGCATTTAGCTACAACGGTCCTTTGCTTCTTCATCGTGAGAATAACAACCTTCTATGTCATACACATTCTACAAGGAAGTGAATACAAATACATTGACCAGTTAATAGCTCTTGAAAGGGAAGGGAATAACCAACATGGAGCTCTCCACAAAAGAGGACATCTATCCCAGCCAACAGAGAGGATACATTATTTCAACTCCGAACAAATGAACAGTACAAAGGATCTGCAAGAATATTTTCAAAGGAACAAAAGAAATGGAAAAATAAAACAGTTTTTACTAAAAAATGATTCCATGCATTATTCATTCAATTCAGATTTATATAATTTAAAGTACATCTATGAAAGTGATATTTTGGGACGCCTCTCTGCAGATGTGTATTCCTCACTCACTGTGCGAATTAACCCTCTCCTTCTTAAAGCGTTGCAGTTTGTGCTTTTTCGGGAGATTCCTATTAAAAGTGGGATCACAAAAGGGAATAGGAACGGTAGAAGTGGTGAAGGTGCTACGTCCCGAGGGGTAGAACCTTTCTCGTTGAATAGACCTGAATTACGTTTCTTCCTCCTCATCTGCGCAGTCGACCTACTTATAGGCGTGCTCCTATTCCTAATAACGCAACGCTTGGCAAGATGGGAAGTCTACTTCCGCTATGTTAATGAAGACACCAGAGACGCACAGTGGAACCTGATAGACCCAATTCTGCTTATGAATATTTACCTGAACAATCCCCTCACGATCCTATCCAACAGTTTCCTCTCGTTTGATAATTTTAAGCTCCTCCTAATAACTACATCTTTTTATTTAACCCTTAGAAGAATCAGAAGCGAAGCCTCGCCCCCCCAATCGTCTACACCAAACCTTATTGCAATCCTCTTTGTAAATGCCATGCTTCTCTACATCACATCCTTTCACTTTATCCTTGTTCTCATTGGTGTAAATCACCTTTTGATTTACATCCACCAGGGGATAATGTACAAGTACAAACTTAAGGTTCCACTTAACTTCCTACATATGCTTCTGATCCTTCTGCAAAATTTGGCTTTGCTCATCGCCACTCTAGCTCTCTATGCCCTCCTCCTTCTCGCCTCTGCCTACGTCAATTCAGGATCTTTTGTAAGTCTCCCAAAATATACCCACGCAGTTGTCTCCATCACCATTTCGCACAGCAACATTCATCCCTTCACTCCTCCCCCCCCCCCTCCTGCAGTCTTTCCTAAACAACACACTAATTAACGAATACAAGGTCCTCTTCCTACTTCCCAATTTGGGGAATTATTGGTACCTCTTCTCCACGGTAATTCCTTTCGCTGATTTTGTGGCTTCATTCGTTAACCGCTTGTATGTTTTTTTTTTTTTTTTTGCTTAGATCGTTTGACTTCAATTTTGTAAGGGAAAAAACATCCGATACAGCAAGTAACTGCACACCCCCTTCCCCTCCTCAGACCTTCCGGGACTATTACCATTCCTTTTTATTCCTCTTCCATGTAAACAACAACACGCGTTATCTGAACACAGTGTGCAATCGCCTGACCCATGTCCAGTATTTTGTTTATAGCACGACTTTAAAGGATGTTGCCAACATTACCTTAACTTCCCCTCCCCCCCCTCTGATGCAGTTCCACGTATTTTTCTACCCCCTCCCTCTCCTCTTCCGACTGGTGAAGACACCACTGATTTATTTAAAAATCATGATTTCTGTAAGAAATGCGTTTTTTTTTTTTTTTTTTTTTTACATGCACATTTCTACCTCTGCGCTAGTCACTACACAAACACACACATACAGACAGACAGACATACATACATAGGCTCCCCCACATTTTCACCCTTGCAGATTGCTTTAGTTTTTCATCCCAACATAACGGTGAACGACATTGTATTTTCTTTGGTATGCTTTTTCGTGACATGCCCGTTTAGCAGTTGTGTCCCCATATTTCATCCCCCCCTACACACACTTGTATTTTCTTAACCTGGGGGTGATGCCTTTAATAACCCCCAATCTTTGAACACTCCTCCTAAACGAACCATCTCTGTCCATATATCACTACATTTCCTTCCTCCGTTCAGCTGCTGCTCGTAATTGATTACAAAAGGACAGTTTATGCCATCCCCTTCATCAAACTGGTAAGCTTCGCTCTTGCGAAAATTTCTCATCAGAATATGTGCGTACAGATATACACACAAGGGGAAATTGTTCTCCTTCCCCCCCAACTTTACGTAGTCAGATTATTTAGGAGAGCCCTGTTTTATGTTAGCCATGACTTTATAAATATCACCTTACCTGGTCATATTTTTTTTTTTTTTTTTTTTTTTTTTTTTTTTTTTTTTTTCCATTTCAAGATAATCATAATGCTGGGAAATTTGGGGCTCTTCTTTGTCACAACAAATTTGTGGTTGCGCAAAAACACGGGTAATGCCAACTACGTCTTTTTTAACCAATTGATCGTTTTCAACATAACGAGTAAGTCTTACATGCAACGCCATGTTTGGAGTTTTTGCGTCTATTTGGTAAAGGGCATCCCCCTACCCCTGACACACACACACACACGCATACATGTAGATAAAATCACCTTGCCTGGTCATATATATATATATATTTTTTTATTTATTTTTTTTAAACAGCTTTTATCATAACAAGTAGCATAAAATTTTACATCCGCGTCCAAACGCCGGAGAGACAACTGCAGGAGGGAAAATGCATCGTCGTATCGAAGGAGAAAACCAAGTTCAACCTTTTCCAAACTTTGAAGGAGACATTTGTGTAGTTTTTCCAGGGGAAGTTGGCGGACACGCACAAGGGCACTTACGGCTAGATGACCCATTTTCATTATCCACATCCATTGACACCAATCTTTTAGACTGCCGTATTTGATCTCCCTCTTTTTTTTTTTTTTTTACGTTCCTTTTTTGAGTCCCCCCTGCCTCCTGCCCCCAACCCTATGTCTTTTCATTAGCCTCAAATTTGTTTCGTTGCGTTAAGACCCGCGCGGGAAGAAATGGGATAACTATTGGAAGTTCCTCACGCGGGCACATTATGCGTCGCGGCAACTGTTTTACTTCTGCGCGATTTTTTCCCATGCAGTTATTCTCCGCGACGTTATTTTCCACCAGTTTGCTCCCGCACGTGTACATACAAACAAAACAGAACAACCAATTTGACCACCCTTTTTGTGGGGTGTTTTTTTTTTTCTCTTTTACGAAACCTGACCAATTGTTAGCGCCCCTGAGTTAATAAACAACGGGGAGTTCAGTTCAACGTGACCCTTGCACAACGTGACGAAAGGGGTGTTCCACCTGCTGGGAAGTGTATCCTTGTTCGGGTGAGAAATTCGTAAGAAGGAAGTTCACATGTAGTACAATAATAGGTATAGGGGCATTGTCGTTTGTGCACATTGAAGCGAACTGTTCCGCGTCCCTCTACGCATGGTGATGGTAACGTTTCGTTATCGAAGCAACGCGAACATAATCCACGCAGATGGAGGGTGAATAACTTTACAGGTGAATTAATTTTCAAATGGAAATGATCTGAAAAGGGTGGAGAGAAAAAAAAATGTTCCAACCTGATTATTTTTTCCCCCAACCTTCCTTTATATCCTTCGCGGAAAAAAGTGCAAGCAGGTCATCGGGCATCGGTTTGCAGGCGTAAGAAGTGCGAGATTAATGCTGGAACAATATATAAAAAGTAACATTTACATTTTTATATGTACATAATTAGAAACATACATGTGCAACGTTATTTTAGCTGTTTTTTTTTTTTTTTTTTTTTTTTTTTCAAGCTAGGGTTAGGCTAGCCATTTTGTTGTCTCCGCCCAAAGGGAAGGCAATGACTACCTACGCGGATGTGGCGGCGTCGCCACGGGGGGATTGCATACCGGGGTTAAGCATACGTAAATATACCATATAGGTGCAGCATGCGTGAGTAGCATACAGTTGCATATGATTGAAATGTTAATTGTAAGTATTTCAACATTGGGGGGGAAATATTATTCAAATATACATATATATATATATATGTATGCATGGGGGCATACTTCCCCGTTTGGCTGCTCCTTTTCCAGCATGGGAAAAATGCAACTGTATATTATACTTAGCAGGGGGGGAAGAGGCGGCGATGTTGCTCCGCTGCAAAAAAAAAAAAAAAAAAAAAAAAAAAGTCTTCGAGTTCTCTTGAGGCCATTATCCCTTTTTCCTTCTCTTTTCACGATAGTCAAACTTATTTATTATTTTCGGGTCAATTTAAACTTCACGGAAAAAAGGTTAATAACTTCGTGCGACTTTAATTCTTTTAAATCCCCCCCACAGAATTTGCTGCATTTTCCCTTGCTTAAAATAAATAATAAAAATTATATAATAAAATAAAGGGAAAAAGAAAAAAGAAGCATTTAAAAAAGAAGGCTTTCTCGTTTTTTTATCTTTTCATGCTTTCGCTTTTTGTCGTTCTTATGTTTCATTTTTTTTTTTTTTTTTAATTTTTTTTTTCATTCTGTTCGTTATTCTTCCTCTTATGCCAATTTTTTGCTCCTTATTTTTCATGCGAAAATTTGCATCCACCATTTTCTTCCTGTAGAAGTGAAAAATATAATAACCAAACTAATTGGCTCCTTCCCCTCGAATGAAAAATCGTCGTTTTTTTTTTTTCTACATTCCTCACCTATTTGCGCTTGTAGTTATTACATGCGTAACTATATGTTGCTTATGTAGATCTGTTTGAAGGCATAACTCTGCTGAGTATGCGCGCGTTTGTATCTTCACCCCCCCAATTCAGTTCATTTGAGTTTTAAACTACAGCTAAGGAGGAAGAAAGGAAAAAAAAAAAAAAAAAAAAAAAAAAAAGCAGATTTTGCTGAAGGAATTTTTCCATTTTATGCTTTTATAATCCTTGTTGGGAATCCTCTTTCTGTAGCGCGATCAACGTGTCACTTTAGCTTAACGCGGCGCTCCTACATAGTGTTTTAGTCTGCGACAGCGAACACGTCTGCTTAGTCGACAACCTACTCGACTTCCTACTGAATTACCCGCTCGATTATCTACTCAATTGCCTACCCCCGTTTGCAACATGGCCCTGGGAATATTCAGAAAAAGCAAAGCGAACGACACCGTCGCAGAGAACAAAGACGTCGTAGGTAAGTTTTCCGCTTTTTAAATCGCTCCCCCTTCCGGCCACCCCGCCGCGCAGGTGCACCACTTTCCTTATATGATGAAAAACAAAAGCGACTGAACAGATTTGATGAGTCTCACAATTTCACCAAGATCTCTGATGAGAAATGTGCACCATTGTCGCGTCAGGAGTGCGGAAAAGGTGTTTGTATGTGTCTCCATCCTCTTCGTCTACATGTACCCCCGGACCCCTGTATACATGTTTTATCTTTTATCTTTTTTTTTTTTTTTTTTTTTTTTTTTTTCCACAATAGAAGAGGACAACAAAGTGGAGAACAAGCTGACGGAATCCACCGCAGCGGAGTCGGAGACAAAGTCCGCAGTTGCAGCAAAGAAAAAGAAAAATGCCAAGAAAGGTAAAGCCTCGAAGAAGGACTCGTCGTCCGAATCATCCAGTTCTTCGGATTCATCCGATGAGAGTGACGCAGAGGCTGTGAATGGACAGGCTAATGGACAGGCTAATGGACAGGCTAATGGACAGGCTAATGGACAAGGGAATGTAGAGGAAAATGTAGAGAAGGAAGTCGCGAAAGCGTCCAAGTCGAGCTCCGACTCGTCAGATTCTTCAGACTCTTCCGATTCTTCCTCAGATGAGGAGACGAATGTTGCGAAGCCAGTCAAGGGTGGTAAGGCGACCAAAGCACCTGAGGTGAAGGTTGCTAAAGGGGCCAAAGAAGTGAAGGCAAAAGCGGGCAAAGAAACGAAGCTAGCCAAGGGTGGTAAGGCGGCCAAATCCGCTGAAGATAAGGCCGCTGAGGAGAATGGCGTTGAGGAAAAAAATGCGAAAGCGGCTAAGAAGGAGACAAACAAATCGGACTCAGATTCAGATTCCGACTCAGACACAGACTTCGACTCAGATTCGGATTCCGACTCTGACTCAGACGACGACGCTGAACAACAGCAGATGCAGCCACAGAAGCAGGAGAAGAAGCTGAACAACAATAAGGTGGGTGTGAATGAGCAAACAGGAGGAAAGAACAAAAGGAAAAACGAAATGAGTATGACGGAGAATAACAAGGGAAAAAACAAGAAGCAGAAATTTAACAAAAATGGAAAGGATAACATGATCAATGGTGATGGTGAGGAAGAAAACAACGAGAATGATGTGGAGGATGATGGTCAGGAGGATGGTGATTTTCCAAAGGAGTTTATAGTAACCATACTGAACATAAGTAGAGATGCAGAGGAAGAAGATTTAAGATCCTTCTTGAAAGAATTATTAGCAGAAAATTATGTAGAAGAGAAGCTGATAATTCATATGAATAGACTTTTCAACAGTGCCTATATATATTGTTCAGAAAAAAGTATAATGGATATATTTGCTTCAAAGTACAACGAAAAATTTAATGGTATCCCTGTAAAAATTCACTTGAATCCGAATGCTATTAGTTCAATTAATCTCTCCCACATTGGAAAGAATACCACAGAGGAGGATGTCAGAAGTATTTTCGAGAAGTATGGGAATATCACCAAGGTTAATTTTTTCGCCGGAGGAACCAGAGCGCAGATTACCTTTGAGAATCTGGAGAGTTGCCTTAAAGCTTTGGAACATGATGGTCTTCTCATAGGGGATAATTATGTTCATGTGGCCTTGATGCTGAATGGTAACAGCTACCAAAATAACCATAACAATAACTCCTCCGAGAATACATATGGCAACAGGGGCAACAGGAATAACTACCAAGGTTTTAATAATGGGCAGGATAACGATGGAGCCAATGGAGGAGGTAGGGGTGGCAACTTCTTTGGAAAGAAGTTTGGCAACGGTAACAAGTTCAACAGGAATGGTGGCAACTTCAACCGAGGTGGCAACGGATTCAACAAAGGGGGTGGCTTCCAAAAGGGAGGTAACTTCAACAATGGAAATAACTTCAACAAGGGAGGTAACTTCAATAAAGGAGGCAACTTCAACAAAGGTGGTGGTTTCCAAAAGGGAAATAACTTCAACAATGGAAATAACTTCAACAATGGAAATAACTTCAATAATGGAAATAACTTCAATAATGACGACGGGAACGGGAAGAAGTTCAACAAGAAGCCCTTCAACAATTTCAAGAACAAGAAGAATCAGGAGTTCGGAGCGGGTGCGGACAACTAGGAGGGATGACTCCTCCACGGCATAGGACCGGGGGAAGTGTTTACCCACGCATCTGCCTGGCTACTTTTCCACCCTTTCAAAACGTACCACTCTTAGCACACCATTTTTAACACACCATTTTTAACACACCATTTTTAACACACCATTCTTAGCACACCATTCTTAGCAAACCATTCTTAGCAAACCATTCTTAGCAAACCATTCTTAGCAAACCATTCTTAGCAAACCATTCTTAGCAAACCATTCTTAGCAAACCATTCTTAGCAAACCATTCTTAGCAAACCATTCTTAGCAAACCATTCTTAGCAAACCATTCTTAGCACACTGTTTTTTATGCGCCTCTTTATCACGCCCCCTTTCTCACGCGCCATTTCTCAGACACCATTTATCACGCAAGGGAGAGCTAATTTGTTGAAACTTCTACGCAGTGGGAACGGCACACCACGCCCTTATTCCCGCTTTCCATTTGTCCACGTACGGATATACGGCGCGAGTGCGCATATCGTGTTCATCGTGTTGTGTGTATTTTTTTTTTTTTTTTTTTTTTTTTTTTTTTTTTTTTTCTTTTTTCCCACGTTTGTTACACCAAACTAATTAAGTCCCCACTGAGACGTTTAAATCCGTGCAGGCAGGAGTTCAATTAAAAAAAATAAAATTTAGAAAAAATAAAGGCGGAACTGTGCATCGGCAACAACGCAACAACGTTGCCATGGGGCAGGGCATCCGGACTACGGCGCCGCGGGTACCCCTCTCTTTTCTTCACCCCTTACCACGGCCAGAAGCTCCTCCCAGGTGGGGCGCTCTCGATGGTCGTAAGCTAGCATGCTGCGCAGAAGGAGAAGCAGATCCTGGCGAGAGACGCAAGCCTGGAGCCCGTTCACCTTATGTTGAAAGGCGCGCTGATCATCCACGTGGTTGAGGATATCCTCCTTCATTGTCACGAGGTAGTAGAAGCAGAGGCCTAAACAAAAAATATCATTCTTCACGAGATACCTTTCAATGTGTTTATTTTTCTTGCCTCCCTTTTTCACCATGTTTTTTTTTTTCCGCAAGTAAAAAAAAAGTTCAGGGGAAATATATTTGGGCATTCCTCTTCTGCCATTAACAACGTAGTGGAAGTAATTTGTGAGCTTCACCTTTGGAACAAAGTTACCGAGCAGGATGTTAAAACCACTGTTATCGATAAATAAATTAGTAGGCTTAATATTCCCGTGCAGGATGTTCTTCTCTTCCAAATGGTACATAAGCTTAATCAGTTTACACATATTTACCCATATCAAATTACTATCGAATGCGTAAGCCATGTAAGGCTGTACCTTCTCGATAAACCTCTTGACATTTCCGTTAAGAACATATGGAGTTAAAAAAACAGCCACGTACCTCTTCTTGTCCAAGTCACTTTTCTCCACCATTATGATGTCACTGTATGGAAGTACGCCGACACCTTCGTAGGTCACTTCGTCGTTACCACATGGAGGGCCTGTTGCTTTTGTCGATGTACCTTTTACACTTTCACTTCTCCCTTCAGGTGGGAAATCATCCTGATTATTTTGCAGCTCATTTTCCACACCACAAGTTTCCTTATATTCGTACAGTGCCTGTCTTATGTACTTTCCCTCGTTAATGAGAGTTTTAACCTTCAGGCTACTCGTGTTGGCTTCTGAAAAAATAAACTCCCTGTCCCCTATGAGCGTTTCGTCACACTCAATAATTTTGGCGTTATACAGAAAGGTCCTAAATGGTGGGGCCTTCTCTCCACGGCGATCCTTACCTTTTCGGCCCTGATGCTTAACTGCTACATTATGCTTTCCATCTGCTGCGTTCCGCTGCCTCCTCTTTAGGATCTCCACTAAGGGATCCCCCTCGATGCACACAAAAGGGGAGTCCAAACGAAATGTGTAGTGAGCGGACTCGTTCCTCACAGGAATGTCGTACTTCTCATCAATGGTATTAATTTTACCGAGACTTTCTTTAAAAGATTCCTTCTCCTCATTCAACCGTAGGAGGATTTGATTAGCCTCATTAATTTGGTCCGTGATCCTTCCTCCCGTTTGCGCCCCGAAGTGATCTATTTCCAATGAATCCACATCCTCCCCGTAGTTTTTCTCCTCCAAATTTTCACACACACGTCTTGTCACCTTCATCAATTTGTTTACCCGATTTAACCCTTTCTTGAATCTGTCGTGAACGACATTTCCATTATATTTGATCACATAGCTGTGTCCGAACTTGTTGTCCTGCCCTTCGTTCTCCACAGCGTAAGCGAATTCGCTCGGCCATATAATTCTGCTTCGAAGTTTCCCCCACTTGGTCATCTTTGTGTGTGCGACAGGGGGAAGTGGTGCTTCTATATCGCTGCCTAATGGGGGGTTCCCCCCTTTCGATTTGCTCGGTTTACTTTGATTCGGTTTGGTCTGCTTTCATTTGGTGTTTTTTTTTTTTTTTTTTTTTTTTTTTTTTTTCCTTAGCTAAAAAATTTACAAATTTTGGCTAGCTGTCCAAAATGGCCTTAAGAGGTCAGGCGAATTTGATCCAGACAATGCACACACATTTTTGTATATTTCCTTGCGAGCGGCCCTTGGGATGTTGTTACGTTGTTCTGTTGTTACGCTGTTGCGTTGTTACGCTGTTGGGGGATGTTTACAAAAAGATTAAATTATATACAAGTTCATCAGTGACAAAAAAAAAAAAAAAAAACAGACTCCAGGGAAAATCAAAATTGCAAAAAAAAAGAAAAAAAAAAAAAGAAAAGTGCCCAAGTAGTGAGGTAACATGGTGGAGGATTCGCTCCAAGCGGTTTGAAGTGGACACGCATTGATCAAAACACGAGAAATGGAAATCATATCCCACTTGGGACCAGTGTGCCGTTAGAGTTACCAACAATTGACGCTGCTCATATGGGAAAACGCGCAATCAGGACAAAACGCCTTCCCTTGCGTTGACGCACTCCACCAACTCTTGCACACGGATCGGGTGGTCTCCAAAAGGACTAAAAAGCGAAGGCTAAATTTCTGGACCTCATTTTTATGAGGAGATTATCCAGGACTACGCAAAAGATGTCCCTGCGGATAAAAAAAAAAAAAAAAAAAGAAAAAAAAAAAATAATCCGGAGCGAACATAAATAGAGTAAGCGCAGAAGGGGGTACTGTTCCCGCTGTGCAATTGGTCACATGTTTCATTCACTCTGAGTCACTCCCCGCGTGGTTGTCTTTTCCGCGTTTTATCTTTCTTATTACAAAGAATTTTTAAAGTTCCGCAAGTTTCTGCAGTTGAAGGCCAAGTTGTAGAAGCACTTGGAGTACATATTTCTTATATCATTCGTTTTGACTTTGTACCTACGGAGGGGAAAATTGGTAGGAAACGTGATAAATGGACAGCGAGGTCGGCAAAAAGAGGAAAAGTCTAACTGCGCTGCGCCACTGTTGGTCGTATGTTGCAGTCCGGCCCAAAAGTGTCCAAATGGGCGCTTATTATTTTGTCCTCTTTTTTCCTTTTTTTTTTTTTTTTTTTTTTTTTTTTTTTTTTTTTTTTCCGTTGATTTACTTGCGCCCCACGGTATGGATGTCCTCCGTGAGCAGATCGTACACGATAAGGGAAAAGTAAAAGCGCTTGATTTTGGCCCACTCGAAGTTTTCGTATATTTCATCTACGTCGATCCTGGGAGTGGGAGGGCACGAAAGAGAAAAGCATAAAGGAGGAAAGTGTGAACAAGCTATATATGAACAGTGTACGTACGGATGAGGTGTGTACTAACGGGGCAACGCGTCTGCACGTCCGTCTGCGCTAGGCCAACACCCGCTTACTCTCCCTGCAGCATCTTCTTGGCGCACTCAGCGCACTGGGCACAAAGGTATTCGCTATTGTAATGTTTGAAGCGCTTCAGCTTGTCCAGGCTAAGATCGAAGTAGTGAAAAATCCTGCGCACGTCCCCGCCCTGGGGGCCACTCCTAGACGTTAATATTTGCTCGTACACGTCAAAGTCAATTTTGAGCGAAATATCCGAATTGACGCAGAAAACGAAAATCATCAACAGGACGTCCGTGGGGAATCCTTCAACGGGAGGGGGGGGGAGGGAAAGCACGGCCATGGGCGAAAACGGGCAACAATATACAAGGAACAAAATACAAGCAACAAAATACACGCAACAAAATACACGCAACAAAATACACGCAACAAAATACACGCAACAAAATACACGCAACAAAATACACGCAACAACATGCAAACAACAACATGCAAACAACAACATGCAAACAACAACATGCAAACAACAACATGCAAACAACAACATGCAAACAACAACATGCAAACAACAACATGCAAGCAACGTATGAACATATTGGCGCACGGCGTAGTGTGCACGGACTCACCTCTGAAGTACACATACTGAATGAAGGAAAAGCTGAAAATGAAGTCCAACGCATTCAAAATAGGATGCACATAAGAAGAAACCTCCGTGCACTCAATCACATCCTCGTCCCTCAAAAGGTCATAAACGTAAAAGTCAAATTGCTTATTGTTAATATTAACAAGAAATAAATACTTCACAAGTTGTACAGACAAATTTTGGAAAATATTTTTATTAACCTTTGTATCCTTGAAAATTAATAGAATGGTTAAGAAAGGGAGAGAGAAAAAATAGCTTTGTTTATCTTCATCCTTAAAGTCCTTCTGTTTGTAGTTCCTGTACAATTTTTTAAATAAATCCATTTTTTGTGGTAAGTTACATTTAATTAATGTTTCCACGTTAATGTACTGGCATAAAAAGTGGAAATTGAAAATATGTTCCATTTTGTAAAGGTTGACATTGTATATTTTGGCAAACATATAGTAGTAGTATGACTGTTCCTTGTCATGTGGGATGATGATGAGTTTGTTCTCGAAGAGATACTGGAAAATCTGCTTTATCTCGTGCATCATTAGGTCTCTATAATTCACACGGTTGGTGTCAGTCGTCTCTTCATTCTTTCCCTCCCTTTCCTCCACTTTAAAGAAC
Organism: Plasmodium knowlesi strain H; assembly: GCF_000006355.2. Lineage (NCBI taxonomy): Eukaryota > Apicomplexa > Aconoidasida > Haemosporida > Plasmodiidae > Plasmodium > Plasmodium knowlesi. The sequence goes on along the minus strand of NC_011913.2, from coordinate 3,025,146 downwards.
TTGAGTGTGTACAGAAAGAGGAAGTGTTCCACTTCCTTCTTCGTCTTAACCATATTCAGTTGGATGAGCTCCACGATGAATTTACACAGTTGGAAATTGTTCAGCCATGTTTTCAGGTTGAACAAATCTACGTCCTCCTTCAGAATTCTTTCCATGTACTTCTTATCGCACTGCTGGAGGAAGACCAAGACCTTCCCGTCGCAGTCCTCGTCGTAATCCTTCACGGGCGTGTACGTCATAGCCTGCGCGGAGACATCTTTACCACTTCCTTCCTCACCCACTACACTGCTTACCGTGTTGGTAGGATCGCCAATGGCCCCAGCGGCATCCCCACCCGCGGGAGCCTTCTTCATGCGGCCGCATCGTCCCGATATCTGCATGATCTGGTCCTTTGTCAGGAACTTGGTGCCAAGCCGTATGTTACGGATTATTATCGTGTGCACGTTGAAACTCACCCCTACGGATAGGGTCGTCGTGCAGCACAGGCAGAAAAGGGTGTTGCTCCTAAAGGCACCTTCCACTATTCCTCTCTCCTTACTCTGCAGATCTGCGTGGTGATAGAAAATTCCACTAAGGATTAACTTTTCCATGGCGGGCATAACTACGCTGACCTCCTTGAGTTGGTTCACAAGGTTCACCCTCCTTTGGACCATCTCCTTCTTTACGTTATAATTCCTGTTTTTCAAATAGTATGGCATAATGTTGCTTATAAAATAAGCCACCTTCTCGCATTTCTTCTTCGTTGGACAAAAGATCAGAACGTTTCTCTGCAGAATGAGTTCCTCGCTCAGCAGGAACACCAGATGGTCAGGGTCCAGGGAGAACGGCGCTTCCAGGTTCCTCTCTAGTTCCTTCCCGTCTATGTCCTTGTATATCGCGTTATTTATCTTGTACAGGTGCTTTATATTCTGCAGCTTCTCCTTGCTGACGTGCACCTTGGCGTCTAGCCATTCGCCGATCTGGAAGGGGATGCGCCATGTAAGGTAATAAAGAAAAGAATGAAAAAAAAAAAAAAAAAAAAAAAAAACAGCCAAAATTGTCAAGTATAACAGGAAATCGCCTGAACGGCAAGGCAATTTCCGCTAAATAGACAAATTGCACCACAGAAACGCATGAACGGCAAGGCAATTTCCGAAGCATAAGGCGAAACGAACCTGGTGCACATTTGACAATGTTGCAGAAAAGCCGTAGACACGGATTTTAAAGATACTTTCGCAATTCTTCTGGATGTACTTAATTTTCGTGAGCATAGACTCGATGAAAACCCCCCTGTGGCTATCGTTCATGTAGTGAATTTCGTCAATGACGAAAATATAATTACACTTTAAGTTGTTTTTTATAATAATATTGAGTATGATGTTGGCTTGTTCATACGTGCAGATGGCAATGTCGGTGCACAGCTGATATGAGTACCCACTAGAATTGGAACTGTTAAATTTTCTTATATTTAGACACACGGTATTTTCTCCGAGCAGCTTCTCGTAGTAATCATATTTTTCATTAATAAGTGTCATCGTGGGGAGGCATAATATTGCTCTATACCCCTTGTAAAGGACCATTCGTATAATTAAAATGTCATATATTATGGTCTTTCCCATCCCTGTTGGGATATTGAAGAGAAAATTTTTGTAAAAAAAATTATGCCCTGTGTCATTTTTCACGTGTAGTTTGTCCCATTTGTCGTCACAGAGGTGCTCCTCTTTTGGTCCTCCCTGTGGGGATATTTCTCGTCCATCCGTTGGCCCTCCCTGCGGGGATATTTCACGTCCATCCATTGGCCCCTTCTGTGGGGATATTTCCAGTCCATCCGTTGGCCCCTTCTGTGGGGATATTTCCAGTCCATCCGTTGGCGCCCTCTGCGGAGATATTTCTGGCCATCCTTCTTCATCATCACTGTGTTTCAATTCCTCCAGGGAGGTGAAGAACTCCTCGTTAGAAAAGGAATCTATCCTTTGGGGGTGTCTATTCTCAGGGGTTCTTTCCTCTGGCGTTATGTTCTCTACCTTATTTTTCACATTCTTTTCGACTTGCTCGTTTTGAAGAACGCTCCTCAAGCAATCCGCCTGCTCCTTGTATAGCTGGAAGATACCTAGGTTGTTGTACTCGCTGCGATGTATAAGGAACGAAGACATCAGCCACTAAAATGGATGCAAATATGCTGGAGAAGGAACTCATGGAAATGCTTCTCCCTGTGCTCACCTTATGATGGATCGGGGAATACAGTAATATTCGAACATCTTTTCATCAAAATGTTCGTCCGCGGTGGGGTTCAGCAGATTATGGAGCCTACTGTACAGGAGATTCACATCGTGTATGCTCGATCTTTGGCCCGTGTCTGTGGAAATGTGAAGCAGTGCAAAAGTGAAAGTGGTATGTGCAGAACATGGTATGTCGTCCTTAGGTGGTTGTCAGGTGGGTGGTAGCTAGATGATGGCCGGCAAAACAATTCTCAGCGAAATAACGCTCACCATGGGGGAACCTCAATTTGCAAAAAGTTTTTTCTTCCCCCGCCGCTTCGTTCCAAGATTTTCCACTTACTTGATATTTTTAGGTCTGCCCGGATGCGGTTGTCCACCTGCACAGCTTCTCTATAGTTTTCCTGGACAAAAGGGAAAATCGTGCATGCGTGCGGGTGACCAAGGGTAGAACTTATGAAGGAAAGAAAGCACTCAATTGTGTTCCTGGTGTGTATGCTTTTTCCGCGCGCGCTTTCTCTTTACTAACCTTGGTGTAAATATGGCCAGACAGCGACACGTAAATCAACTGTTGCCTGTTCCGATAATATTTTTTCTTGTAAATTGCTAATCTGTTTGGAGGTGGAAGAAGGTGCAGGTATATTTAAATAGGAACCATAGCGTAAAAGGGGTAACAACCGACGAGAGTTATATAGCCCTTTGGTTTATGCGAGGTAGACAAAATTGGCAGATACACAAAAAAAAAAAATAAATAAATAAATAAATAATAAAAAAAAAATAATAATAATAATAAAGCACAATTTAGGGTAGCATGATGTGCCTAAGATTGATGAGATTGGTGGGCCTGATTTCCCACGTTCGGTATTTGCCCTCATCTAACCTTCTATAGCAGATGAACGTATTTGCCTGTTTCCACTTTCTGTCCTTGTCGGGTAGGAACATTGTTGCGCTTAGTTTTTAGAAGCAAGGGAGAAAAAAAAAAAAAAAAAAAAAAAGAAAGAAAAAAAAAATCCTATTAGTTCGCATAATACACAACACACTTATGTGTAAAAAAAAAAAAAAGAACAAAAAAAAGAACAAAAAAAAGAACAAAAAAAAAGAACAAAAAAAAGAAAAAAAAAAAAAAAGAAAATGTATTTGTTTAATACAGAAAGGGAAGGAACAAAAGTACAGTGCAAGGGGGTAGTAACCCCAACTTCATTTTTTCACAAATTCATTCATTTCATTGTATGATGGGACAGGGGCCAAGGGAAATTTAAGCTAGCGATAGGTGTATTTCAATTGGTTAGCGAATGGTTCAGCTGCGGGTCAACTCGGTCTTTTGGGGGGGTTTCTTCCCTTTGCTGTTTCTCCTATTTAGGGGTTGTCCTTCTTGGTATGTGTTCCTTTGGTTTGCTCCTTTGCTTTTCCTTTATTTTCACTTTCACTTTAGTTCTTTTTTCTTTTTTTTTTTTTTTTTTTCTTTTCCTATTCGCTAGTGCAACATTCAACGAAGTTTCGTTTAGTTGGTCGGCCAAGGCATGGTCGCTGCGTCGCTCTTGCCTTTTCGAAAATTTATGCTTGGGTAGCGCCGGACATGCATGCACCATTCGCCCCCGTGCCAACTTTACCTTGCCACGTTGGTGCCAAGAATAATCGGGCAAGAAGCATGAAGAATATTACACTTATGGAAGTGCGTATATACGTATCAATGTATGTACATGAAAGCACCTGCTCGTCCGGGGATTGCACTTTTTTTTTTTTTTTTTTTTTTTTTTTTTTTTTTCTCCAATTTGCATAAAGGAAAACCCCCCAAATGGCACAAAAAAAAAAAAAAAAAAAAAAAAAAATTCAAGTTGCTTAATTTTTCTCCAAACCCTGTTGATGAATACAATGTGAGCTCTTCACGGGGGAAATATATATTCCGTAGCTTCGTGATAGTAGCTCTGTGATCAGCAACGGAGTAGGAAAAAGGCGCAACTAGCCACCGGGAAAAGTTACAAAAATTGACACCACACCTGAAGAACAGTGAAAAGCAACACTGCGCATTTCCTACAGGAGAAAGCGTCCTTCCTCTTTTTCGCCAAGGGAATGCCGTCCAAGTAGAGGGTCGCGCGGAGGCGATCGAACCTATCCACATGCATAGTCACTAGGCGAACAGATGCACAAGCAAAATGGAAGAAGAGAGAGATGACCCCCCCGCTATGATGAGCATGATGGTATGACGTAAAACCTGGAACAAAAAAAAAAAAAAAAAAAAAAAAAAAAAAAAATGCCTATGCCAGAGAGCGAAGTTTTTTTTTTTTTTTTTTTTCCAACATGAGAGGAATACAAAAGGGGGAGTATCGAACTTTTCCGCCGCTGAGATTTTCCCTGTTGAATTCTCCCCCCCCACTTCTCATGTGAGGATTTTTTTGCTAATTCTGATTTGCTTTATTTTTCCCCCCTCATGATCATCCATCACTTTAACATGTCTGCTTTCTCTCCCCCCTCCCCTCACACACACACTCCTTGACGCAGAAGGATGCCTCTGAACAAAGTATGAAAGTTTCCTTCTTCGATGATGAGCAGTCTATGGAGTCCAAGAGGGACAGAGACAAGGAGGAAGGCCCACGAGACACAAGGAATGAAGGAATGAGAAGCCAAAGCAAAGCACACGACGTAATTATTAAGAATGAGGACGAACCAATGATGCTCGTAGACCTGAAAAGGAAAAGAAGGATGAATCCAGACGATGAATACTACTCTGTTAAGCTACCCAAGTTTATAGGCGTGTGTCCCGATATAGGAAAGGTCGATGGGAGAGGACACGATGGAGGGATAGACTCTAACAGAAGAAAAGGAGCTGAACGCATAGAAGACGCAACTCCCATAGTGGATGCACGCAACGTAATTGATCTCGAAGGGGAAGGTCGCCATGCCCACATGGCAAAAAACCAGAAAGCCATCATCTCGTGGAATTTTGATGTAGACGCATATAACCGGGAAAAAGGTAAAAAGGATTCACATGCGATGAAGGAAGAAGAGAAAAAACCATGTGCTGAGAAGGAGGATTCACACAAACGTGATGAAGCGCTAGAAGTTCACTCAGACCTAAACGATTTGCCTCATTTAACAGATGACGACTTGTCCGAGTTTTCCACTGTTGATGAGCTTTACAAAAACTACCAGGTGACTCACAACTGCGATGATCTGATGAGCTTTCCATCTGATGATGCAAACGACAAGACAACTATTTTGTGTCGCAACATGGAGTTCCTGGAAACGAATTCATTCATTGTTGAGTATGAGGATGGCAAACTAATTTTTTTTATTAATGAAAAGCCATACCTTTTGGAGTCTGACAAGGAGACCAATTATCTAATAGAACTATCCGACATGAATATCATGCCTATCCATTGCATTCTGGAAAAAAAACTTTTTTTCAAGTCCATCACTCGGGAGGAACAGGGTGCCACTCAGGGGAATACATCACCTGAGATGGTTGATATATATTACTCGCTGCACGGGTGAAGCGATCAGACCTGTTTGGAATGTTATTTTGTGCGTAGGTGGATAATCCCTTTTGTTGACCTTCTTGTTTCTGGGGGTCGACTCTGCCTCCCCCCCCATTCGACGTTGCGGTATCTCCTCGTCCTTGGAAAGGGGCCACGTAAGATGGTTAATTTGGGGGGTGACAAGCGGGAAGGGGGTTACGTAGCCCCCTCTCCATTTGAACTTCATTTGCACTCCGTTCGAATCGTCGTAACCGTGACTCCCTCCGTAACATTCAGGCCGATTAAGTTAAGTTGATCCTTCTATATTGGGATAGCCCGTGTGCTTCCCCTGCCTGTTACACTTCGATGAAGGAGGATGTATTTGTGAAGAGGTGGAGGGAATTTCCTCCGAGCTTGTCCGCAAAGCCCTCCTCCTCCCCAAGATTTATTTCATCACATGTATAGCTTTACTTTTTGAAAATACATGAAGAAATATATTTTTTTATTTTCTTCCATTCGTTCATTTATTAGTTATTTATTTCCTTTTCTTTTCCGCACTTTAGTTTAACAATCTGTCCCCTCATGTTTTGGTCCATCTCGCATCATCCGGAGATGCGTTTTCGAATGGACACGAAGTTTGTCCCAACGTGTGATTCACACAATGTGTTGTAAGTTGGTCACAGTTTTCCACGAAGGAGGAATTTTTTTGGCTTATTCAGCTTTTTTTTTTTTTTTTTTTTTTTTTTTTTTTTGTGCTCCATAACTAAAATGGCTAGCTGCTTTCCTCCGAAGAAAAGTAGCAATGCTTTAAAAGATCGTTTTATGGTACTTACCTCCGATTTTGTTTTTTTCCAAATTTTTTTTAATCGACTGAGTGTAGTCACCAGCACAAGGGCAGTAGGTAAAGTTCGCAGAGTTCGCGCAGTCTGCACAGCGGAAAAGACCAGCATGTGCGCTTCACCAAATGGGGAAAGGGTCACCGAACGAAGGAGGAACCACTGAAATATCTCTCTTTCTCGCGGTGCTTAGGTTTGTGCCAATGCCTGTGTGGATGCATTCGGTGGGCAGGGTGATGACGTCGACTCGTCGGGGCGAGGGAGGCTCCAACGGATTGCTCTTGAACGAGCGGCACACAACGCAAACGGGGAAAAAAAAAAAAAAAAAAAAAAAAAAAAAAAAAAAAAAAAACGGAAAAAAAAAAAAAAAAAAACAGAGCAGAGCAGAGCAGAAGGGAAAAAGAAAGAAAGCAAAATAAAACGAGGTGAAGTTAAAGAAAAAATAATGTCGCCATCTTTGCATGCCCCCACCACGCCAAGGGAAAAGCTGAAACGATAAGGCATACGGAAAACTGCCAGGCTCAGTTGGCCGATCTCGCAAGGCGCCCGTCACTTCAAATTTCGTGTGCGTGTTAGCTCATAAAACCGGTAATCATTTGTACGTGTTTTCTCGCACGAGGCGCAGAGGGGACCAACCCATATGCACGAATTCGCCATCCTTCAACTTGGCGCGCACACGTGTAGGCACGGGCGAGCTTGAAGTGGGATCCCCCGTCTAACCGCCAATCTGATCACCCGTCCAACCCCTAATCCGCTCACCCGCGCGATGGAATACATAAAGGAGCAGTACAACTCGATTTTGCTAGAACTTAAGAAGAACTTTAAAACCCCCCGCGATGGAATATCCCACGTATTGAACGTAGTGTGCTTACTGTTGAATGCCTTGATGATTTGGAAGCTACTCGTCGTTCTTACAGGTAAGGCACCCGCATGCGTGTTTGTATGTGTGTGTGTGTGTGTACATGCAATTTTTTTTAATTTTTGTGCACCGTTTATTTGTGTTGTTTGACCCTCCTTCCCTTCTTACATTGTTTCCCCGTAAGGTGTGGAGAGGCATCACCTTGTCGTAAATGTGAAAAGGAAAAAATATATGTAATTCGCCTTTATTATTATTTTATTTATTTTTTTTTTTCCTCGGTGTGCATACTACAGGATGCGAATCCCCAGTTGTGGTTGTCCTGAGTGGCAGTATGGAGCCAGGCTACTTCAGAGGAGACACCTTGGCACTGTACCACCCGCCGAACATCCATGCAGGCGACGTGGTGGTGTACCAAATAAATGGAAGAGACATTCCCATTGTGCATAGGATATTAAATATTCACATATCGAAGGATAACAAATTTCATTTGTTATCAAAAGGGGACAATAACAACATTGACGACAGAGGGCTCTATGAGTTCGATCAGTATTGGCTAGAAAACGAACATGTGCTTGGTCTCTCCGTTGGATATGCACCATACATTGGAATGCTAACCATATGGGTTAATGAATACCCGGCAATGAAGTGGGGAATTGTGTCCCTCATGTTGTTTATGATATTACTTGGGTACGAGTAAATTGGGTGAACTTTTTTTTTTTTTTTTTTTTTTTTTTTTTTTAAATAGCCAAAAAAGGGGTGTTTTTTTTCCCCCAAATGGCTAGCTACTTTAGTGTGTGTTTTTTACCCCATCGGAAAACTCTCCATTTTTTCCCATCTTAAAGTTGAATAAAACAAATGTTAATCATTCTATTTGGTAACCTTCATCATGTGGGGACATGGACTGGTGTATGCGTGTTGGTTGTCCGTCCTGTCTGATGTGCCCTTTTCCCATCGGCTGTTCCTATTGGTACATTTTTATCCGTGCAGCGGTGCCATTTTCGCTGTTTTTTTTTTTTTTTTTTTTTTCCACCGGAAAGGGGGGAAACGATCTCAAGTACGCGGGATAAAACGGCCCTGAAGAGGCAGTTAAGTGAACTTTTCACGAGTAACGATTTAAGTGTGCGATCAAGGGAAATATAAAAGGTGTGCCCTTAAGCACAATGGGGAAGTGCTAATTAGACAATTCACAAAAGTGTGCGTACGCACTGGTAATATTGGGAGTTTCCCTTTCTTTTTTTTTAATCAGCCACATATATGTGGACATGTGTATTTTGCTATGTATCTACACCATGTGTCGCAATGTTTCGAATGGGGCCTCATGGGTCGTGCCCCCGGGGGGGAGTGTACGCCTGGGTATCTGCACGTCCCACTCGTCGTCCTCGCCTCCACGATCGAACCAATGGACGTCAGACATACTCCCCTGTGCATGTGCAAACGTCGATCGCCCCTTTGTCAAATCATCTCTCCCAGTTGAGTGATCCCTCCGAAACGTACGCACATGTCCTTTTGTGAAGTTTGTCAAATTATCCCCAAGGAATGCGAACGTCTGAGCGAGACCGTCCCTATTTTGCATTGCGTTGTGGGTTTTTTTTATTTTTCTTTTTACTTTGACCCTTAAGGCAAACGTTGTTAAAAAACAACAGTTTCTTCTTATGTGACCACCTCTTATCTGTTCACTTTCGGCTAGCCACGTTACATTAGCACCTATTTTTTTTTTTCTCCTTCCGCACAAAATGAATAATGGACACCTTTTCATCCTACTGGCAATATTGACGAGATGGAGCAACAACGCTCATTTCGGTTGGACTGCTGAGATTCATCAGGACAAAACAGAGAGCGCGGTAAGCTCAAGTGGGATTTTAAAAAACGTCGTGAGACATTCCCCCAAAGTGAGTTCCAAAGAAATTGAGGACAGCGAAATACGGATAGTGAAAATGGCACACGAAGAGGAAAACAGAAAGTTGCAAAAAATGGGGAAGTGTGCAAAAGATTATACATTACCTTGCCCAAAATTTTGGAAAAAAAAAATTATGAACAAGTCAGAAAATATTTGCATAGCTAGCTCATCGTACAACGGATTTTGTACCCCCCGTCAATCTTTCGATAACTTTACAAAAAGTGAAAAAATGAAATTTGAAACGAGTTGCAATGTTGAATGGGGATGCAGGAATGTCGTAGCGGATGCATGCGAAAGTGGGAAAAGAAATTATAACGAACCATGTCCTGAAGGTTTTATCTCCCAAAATGACAACACTTGCATGGCTGATCTGACCGTGTATGATGGTCTCTGCAATGGCCAAAAGATAGACTTTACCCATCTCACCAATGACGAAAAACAGAATTGGAGTGTTGCTTGCGAAGCGTATTGGCCTTGTTACATCGATTGTTCACTGAACAACAAAGCACTCTCTACCTGTCCTTCCAACTGGAAAGAAATAAATTCATACGAATGTATTCCACCTTATAGTTACAACGGACCATGTAAAGACACAAAAAATTTTAAATTTTTCAATGAGCTGATGAAAAAAAAATTTGAGGAAAAATGCAAAGTTACTTTTGTGTGTACAGACTTGTGTGAAAAAAATTATCGACAGGAGTGCCCCTTACATTGGATGAAGGAAGGTGGATACTGTTTAGCTCCTCCGTCTTTCAACTTATGTGATAGGAAAAAGTATCTCTATAGTAACTTAACGCAGGAGGAGGAGAAGAAGAAGTTCGAGCAGGAGTGTTCAGTTCAGTGGCCTTGTCAAAAGACCTCCTTTTGTGATATGGACTGGACCGCTGAGTGCCCCCTCAACTGGGTGAAGGAGGTACCACGGCAAGGCAGAGACCAGGAGGGGGGTGACAAATACATCTGCACTGCTGATTCATCCCTGTACAGGGGGAGGTGTGCGTTTATTTCCCTTCCGAATGGCGCTGATGAAGAGACCAAACGGGAGTTGGCTTCCACGTGCGACACCCCCTGGCCGTGCTCTGCTACAGGTGCTACCGCAGGCGCCCCTGAGGAAGGAGGTCCTGTTCCACGGTCGGATAGCAAAATAGTAGAAAGACGCAATAGCGCTCTCACAAATGGCCCAGTCACTCTCCAGGGCGACGTACGCACCAATGGAGGACCTACCTATCGCGTGGTCGACAGCCAGGGGGACGTGTCCCTCGCGGATATAATGCGCTGAGGTGGAATTAGTGGCACGGTAGGAAAGGGGAGACAGGCCTTCCTTGGAAGAGCCCCAAAATTGTTCTAGCAACCCTGTGCGAGGAAAGTTGTTCCACCTTTAAATTCATCGTTGTGTGATTTGATCTGTCCACAGACATAACACGTTAGTTACAGGTGCGTCCTGCCGAAAAAAAAAAAAAAAAAAAAAAAAAAAAAAAAAAAACTCAAAGCCTATTTTTTGTACACATTTAATTATGTAAAAGAAGCTAGCTAGCTAACTTTTTTTTTTTTTTTTTTTTTTTTTTTTCCCGAGAAAAGTGTACTTTTATAAAGGTGGCATATTCTACTGGTGGTATTCTTCACTTCCATTTTAAGGAACTCCTCTCTCCCTTTAGCGCTGTTCCATTGGGGGGGGAGGCATAACTAACATGCTTTAGTGGGATTTACACCCCTGGGGTAATTTTGGAACTGCGCTGACACCCGACACCATGTAAACCCACCCATGGGTTATTTTCCTCCTGTTCGACGATTGTGCGATGCCCCACGTTGCCGATCCCCTTCGTCGATCATTTCGATCGAATGGCTGATGGGTAATCATAAAAGAAGGTAAAAGAAGGAAAAAAAAAAAAAAAAAAAAGGAAAAGTACCTGTGGACTATTTTTTTCCATTTTCAAGCTTTAAAAAAATTCCCCTTTTTAAATACAATGCTCGTGCAAAAGCACAATTCTGACGGAAAAAAAAAAAAAAAAAAAAATATATATATATATATATATGCAATTCTCCAATTTGCATGGCACCTATTTTGTGAAGAACGCTTAAACTGACAACACACAGACGGGCGGCAGGGCAGAAGCATAAGAGAAAAAAGAGAAACACAGAATCAGCGGACTTAGCAACAAAAATAAGTGGCAACCGCTCCACGTACAACAGTGCCACGTCCATCCTCACCTTCGCTTCAACACCGGAGAGAAATTCGTACGGGTGTAAGGTATCACGGCGAACGCAGCGGGGGCAGAGAGCCTGTCTCGAGAAAGCAATAACGCTACAAAGAAATACACACTAGGAATAACGAAGACATCAATCCGAGAACATAGCAGTTACGCTCCAGAAACAAGTTTGGACACCTTCCCCATGTGGAAAATTAGTGGTGGCCTACCACACCATGGCGAGCACAACCCACTCAGACGGAGGAAAAAAAAACACCAGCGGAGGAGGTACCACATCCTATGAAGACTTCATCGAATTAAGGAAGAGAATTATATTGAAGGAAAAAGAACTTTTGGAAAAAAAAAAAAAATGCCCAGAAAAAGTAGGTGAGAAAAAAGGAGGGGAAGAAATTACAGGAAAGGAGGAAGTGGAAGGACAGAAAGGAAAGCTCATGTACAGGTCCTTTGACGAATTTTACAAATATAAAAAATATTTTGAGGAACACGAGGTGAAGGTGGAAAGGGATGCCATGACATTACTCCGCAAGTGCGGCGGTAGTTACGTACGCGGTGGGAATAACGTAAGTGGTGGTAATGATACACACGGTGGTAGCGACGTGCACGATCCAAATGACCTGCACACGGATAAGGATCAGGGAAATCGTGGGGATCAGCGATACTCGTACATCAAACTCAAAACGGAAAGACAAGGAACCGTCAAGCAGCTAAAGGAGTACTTCCAGAAAATGCAAGAAGATCAAATGCAAAAGAGAAACAACGAGATGCTTATGAAGAGAGACAAGAAGGGGGCCCTAACCGTTGCCGACAAAGGGAAAGAACGTGGACTGAATAGCGGCAACACCGTTTTGGAAAGAATGGAAAACGAAAAGAGGTGCTACCCACCTGAGCATGACAACCAACCGACTGACCAACCGACTGACCAACCGACCGATCAACAAACCGACCAACCGACCGATCAACAAACCGACCAAACGACCGATGAACGAACCGACCAAACGACCGATCAACGAACCGACCAACTGGACAACCAAGTAGACCGACGGTCCAGTCGTAAAGACGCCGAAAGTGATCACGTGGACATGAAGGAGTTGGAACTCCTCTACAACCTTATCAGTGAAATGAAGAAAAGTTGTAACAGGGGGGAAGACTACATCGCCAACCTAGTCCAGGATCTACACAACTCTAATAAGAGGCACTTGGTACGGAAGATTCTACAAATACTCAAAACCGTTGACAATAAAATAGCCTCGGAGAAGGGGAAGAAGCCAATGGATGAGCCGCGTGTCAGCCATGTTGGAGGAGGAGAGACAGACAAACAGCTCACAAGCGTTAACACTTCGGTAAACATGGAGTGTAACAAAGGCACAGGAAATGCAGATAAAGCTTTCCCTCATAAGGAAAAAAAAAATGATGGCCATCCTAAGGTACTTCCAAAAGACACTTCCAATTGGAGAAGTGATAGCAAAAACGAGAAAGAGAAAAAAACTGCACCCATCAGAAGTGGGAGCCCTATCCATGTAAAAATAAAAAAATACAACGATGCAGTGGAGGCAGGATATTCCCAAAATGGTCGTGCCCTGTGTGGGAAAATAGAAGTTAATAGGGGAGTTGGAAGTGTGCCGCAGACAGTGGAACGGAAAAAGGGCCCAACCAAGGTAGGGAAAGTGATGGAAAATGAAAATAGTGGTGTAAAGCGGGAACCTCAAGACGGGAAAACTATCCAAACGGGTGTTGCACCCAACGACGGGAAAACTATCCAAACGGGTGTTGCACCCAACGACGGGAAAACTATCCAAACGGGTGTTGCACCCAACGACGGAAAAAGCAGACAAACGAGCATCGCTTCCAGTGATGGAGCAAACAGCCAGTCAAAACATTCGAATAATAATGACAGATTCTTAGGTCCGAATGATAACACAGTTAAAGGTGAAGCTAACGACGCTGGAAAGTTTGAATGGTTTTATTCTACGATGAAGGACTTATATAGTGAGGATGGTGAGCCAAGCGGTGGACCAACAGGCGAGTCAAATGATTACTCAAGTGAGGGTGGAGAAAACGACGACCTCTTTTTGTGGCTAGAAAACAGAGATGTTGAAAACGTTTTGAGTGGAACGAAACGGAGTGACGAGGGGGAGATCAGTGAGGACTGAGCACTTGCTCCCATCCCATGTAGCCTGCACGTATGAAGTTGGAACTGATCACATTGTGTGCTTGTACCCGCTGTGCTGAAATGGGAGAGGTGCAGTACTGTACCGCTCCCCCCCCTTCCAATTTGACTGCATTTTTTAATTTGTTCATTTGTGCGCACTACAGGAGTGCTTTCCCGGGAAGGAATAGCAAAATTTAATTTTCTTCTTTCTTTTCCTCTCTTTTTAAATATGCACCAAGCAAACGAACACACACACATACACATACATACACGTGATCCTCCCCCATTGAAGCACTCTGTACAAGTTTCACAACTTATGTTTTTGCAACACAGCAATTTTAAATTCCCCCAAAAAACCCCCCGTTGACGCGTTGCCGCAACTGCGTATCTTTAACAATTGACTGTCTTTAAAAATTTGTTATTTTCTAAAGTTATGTATTCGACTGTGAGTGAAAACGGATAGGCGCATGTGTTCGAATATAGGTGTTTCCATGCCGCCCTGTAGGCAAGTATTGTGACATATTCCTTGTGCGTGGGGTAACCGTGGCTCTGACATTTGCACAGGGGGAAGACCCAAACAAGCGTACTCCTTCCTGTTCATATCGTCTTCTTGGCACTTCGATCCAATTTCTTGTCCATCCCTTGGGTTCCCTTTTTGCTTTTCCTGAAGGGCGAACAGTAAAGGTACGCAATATGGCGATGTATGCAACATGGCTATATGAGAAATATACAGAAGAACCGAACAAAAAGAATGTGTGCATTTATAGAACGAAAATATTATGAACAGTCAGGCGATTTACATTAAAAAAAAAAAAAAAAAAAAAAAAAAAAAACAGCCAAAAAGTGCAAACACAAATGCACACAATTTACACACACAGGTACACAATATAGAACGTACCTCATGGCTGATGCGTAGAGAAAAATACTCCCTGGAATATAAAGAATAAGGACGAATATACAAAAGTAGTAAATGTCGATTTGGAAATTTATATTATTGGGCATAGCGTAGGGGTAAGCCCTGAGGAAGGGTGTGGAGTGGATGTTCTTGAGACTCGCGATGGTGCACACAACTTCGGAGGTTATTCCTATTGGATATAATATTAGGGGCACTGCCACAATGTAAAGGGGAAAAAGGAGGAGTATATGTATAATTGTGGAGAGATGGAGGGGATGCTCCTTTTTTGGGGGGGAGGAAAGAGCGTACGGAAAGCGTTTGGTGTGAAGGCCTTAGCGCAACACACAGACAACCATGGCACATACGCTTATTTCGGAGGGACGCCAACAAATTGATGTGAATATTCAGTAGGTTGAGGGAATAAAACAGGTAGCGAATAATGTCGATGATGGCCCATGCTATTAGACAGGAGAATATCCACTTGTTGTTTTGGGGTAGGTAGTTAAAAATGAGGTAAACGACAAATAGGCGGCTGCACACTTGCGTGGTGACGATGCAGAATACTGAGTTGATGAGGCCTGCGGGGAGGAAAGTGGCAAAGGGGGAAAAGCGACAAAGATGGTGTAAAGGCCAAATGCGTGTGCGCAAGAAGGGCTTAAAAATAATTTGCGCCATGTGCAGAAGCGGCGCCGCCCCGAGGGTATACCGGCCAATCGACCAATCGGCTAATCGACCAATCGGCCAACTGACCAATCGGCCAACTGACCAACCGGCCAACCGGGTCGACCAAACCAACAGACCATCCACCACAGCATACCGAATAGTGTGAACAGAATCTCCAGAGCGGCCAGTGACTGAGTCACTGTCACCAAGTTTTTATAGTTAGGCCAAAAGGTGTTCAGGGGGTACTTCTCTTTGTTGATGACATATTGCAAAGATACGACGAGGATAGTAAGCCAGAGGGAGCAGCAAGCCACGTTGTAAATCAGCATGCACTTGTTTTTCACACCCATCTTAGCTAGTCTTTGTGTGCGCTTCACATGTGTCAAGGGGTGTGTACGTGTCTGCTTCAGTCTGCGTGCTTATGTCAGCACGTACGTTCTTGTTAAGGGTATTTATCAGCCTGTATGTGAGCGCTACCTATGTGCAAACTCTCCGTGGTGAAATGGTACTTCACATTACTAAAAAAAAAAAAAAAAAAAAAAAAAAAAAAAAAAAACAAGGGGGAAAGCGGGGTGTGCGAATCCGTCGATGTGGAGAGAGAGGCAAACATCAAGTTATGCCGAGCAAAGTCGCGCAAACGAATTGTCGCAGGAAGGGAGGGGAGATGATGAAAAGCTAGAAATGAATGAACCACAAAGGAGAGCGAACTAAGGGAAGGACAAAAGGGAGCAATCAAGAATGAAAAAGAAAAAGCGCAAACGGAAGAAAATAAAAGAAAATAACTTCTCCCCATTTAGTTTTTTTTTTTTTCTCTAAAGATTGTGAACCAATTAGTGGAAAAAAAAAAAAAAAAAAAAAAAAAAAATTCCTAAGCACACTACAAGCATATGCATAAAATTGTGTTGGAACTTTGGGCATCCTGATGGGCTTTCCTCTCGAAAGTGAAATGTGCGTGTGTACAGCTCCGTTGGAAAAAACATAATGGTCATTTTTTTTTTTTTTTTTTTTCCGAACTGAAGAAGGACGACCTGGAGAGGAATATTTCCACAAGTGGGGCCTAGGTGTTACACACATAGATAAAAATTGTTCCACCTACCTCGGGGGGGCAACCACACATAGAGATGTGTAATCCCTTCATTCTATTCTTTTCTGCTCATTGAAAGAACGTACCTACGACTGGATCTTCACATATGCAAATGGGCTCATATGCGTGCGACACACTCGAATAGGAGAGTACACTCCGTTATGGGTGGAGGATCCCTTACCGCTTGTTCGACTCATTTCTTATTGCGTTTCCTTTATGAAATAAATTTTTATCAACACATCGAGGAGTACCAGGTCACAGGGTATGCACAACGAGACGCTATGCAAATACTATTCGTGTATGGACGGGAGAGACCTACTTTGATGGATAACTTTTCAATTAACTTTTTTTTTTTTTTTTTTTTTTTTTTTTTTTTCTCATGTTCGAATATGTTTGGGTGTACTTCTCGTAAGGCTTACAGAAAAAAAAGAAAAAAAAAAAAAAAAAATTTCACACGTTTTAAATGGGCTGTACAACTACCACTACACTATTATGTTCCGTGGTAGAAGCATAGACTACATTTTTGTCCAGGTGTTGGATCGTCCGGGGATGAAGCAGATGGATGCAGCGCAAAGAATGCAATAGCCAAACGTACCACTTGAACTGCCATTCAGAGCACTAAACTTGGATAGCATCTCCCTTGCCCGCTGCCGCCTGCTCCAACTTGCGTTGTTCACGCAACTTGCGCTCTTCCCTCTTGAGCCGGCGCTCGGCGGCAACTTTCTCCCTCTTCAGACGATCCAGTTCCTTCTTGACAAGATCCTCCTTCTTCTTCTTAAGTGCACTGTTCTCCACCAGTGCAACGGTCAAATTGTATACGGGGCAATCCTCCGTGGAATCCTTGTCCTTGGTGAAGAAGCCAATACGTTCGAATTGAATAGCTTCTCCCACACCACAGCTAGATGCGTACTTCTCCACGATACCCTCATGAACCTGAAGAGAGTTTTTGTTGATGTATTTTCTCCAGCCCAGGTTGTTTTCATCCACTTCGCTTTGCTTTTCCAGGGGCGGGTTTTCTTCCTCCTCCTCCGTGCAGCCCTTTTTCTTATCCAACTGTACAGTGTAATTCTCCATAAGTTTTTCCATATTTTCATCCTCATCATTCGACTCAGGGTTCGGCTTCGTGAATAGCTTGTCGTAGATTCTGAACTGTGCACTTTGGGCATTTGATTTGGCTACCCAGTGGATTGTGGATTTTACTTTCTTCGCACTCTCCGTGCAGTTCTGATTAGCACCAACTGCACCTTGGCTAATATTTCCACCGCCTTGACTGGTGTTGGTGGTGCTCTTGCTCTCCGGGTCGTAGGTGCACCTCAGCTCGACTACCCGATTGGTAGCCTCATCCTTCACAACTTCTTGGCACGTAATGCAGAAGGCGTACCTTAGCCGGACAGTTCTATTCGGAGCTAGTCGGTAGAAATGCTCTGGAGGGTTTTCTTGAAAATCTTCCTCATCAATATAAATCTCTTTTTCAAATTTCAAAATCCTTTGCCCCATCGATTCATTTTTCGGATGGTTTAGTGCAGTCAGTTCATGCAACTCCTCGTTGTTCTCAACAAAATTTGTGATAACAACTTTCAGAGGCTTCAAAATGGCGAACAATCTCTTGGCTTTTTTGTTCATGTCTTCTCTAGCACACAATTCTAGCAACTCATAAGAAATAATATTTTCCCTTTTTGCGACTCCAACTTTACTGCAAAAATCTTTTATAGCTTCTGGGCTGTATCCCCTTCTTCTCATCCCTGAGATGGTTGGCATACGTGGATCGTCCCATCCATCCACGTACTTTTCATTCACCAACGTTAGCAATTTCCTTTTGCTCATGACCATGTAGGTAACGTTGAGTCGAGCAAACTCAATTTGTCTTGTCCTATATATGCCAAGCTTCTCCTGGAACCATTCATATAATGGTCTATGTGTTTCAAACTCAAGTGTACAAATAGAGTGGGTAATTCTTTCAATGGAGTCTGACTGACCATGTGCAAAATCATACATTGGGTAAATCACCCACTTGTCTCCACTTTTCGGGTGCGTCTTATGCATAATACGATAAAGAATTGGATCCCTTAAATTTATATTTCCCGAACACATATCTATCTTCGCTCTAAGTACCTTCTCTCCTTCTGCGTATTCTCCTAATTTCATTTTCTTAAAAAGAGTTAAATTTTCTTCAACACTTCTGTCTCTGTAAGGAGAGTTAATTCCGGGTACCTTCAAACTGCCTCTATTTTCCCTTATCTGTTCAATGGACTGATCATCCACGTATGCATCCCCCTGCTTTATTAGTTGGATTGCCCATTCATACAGTTGTTCGAAGTAATCCGATGCGAAATACAAATGTTCGTTCCAATCGAATCCGAGCCATTTTACATCCTCCTTGATGGACTCTATGTAACGAACTTCCTCAGTCACTGGGTTTGTATCGTCAAACCGTAGATGCGTCCTCCCTCCATACTTCTCCGATAGACCGAAATTTAAACATATACTTTTTGCATGACCCAGATGAAGATAACCATTGGGTTCAGGTGGAAACCTTGTAATGACACACGTATGCTTCTTCTTCTTCAAATCATCTTCAATAATTTGTTGGATAAAGTTAGTACTTGCAAAGGAGTTCATGTCTTCCTCCTTGATGGTAAAATTGTTTTTCGAAAACCATGCACTCAGGTGAGGGTACCTACCCAGCGGGTCTTTCAATTTCTCCACTTTGCCTTTTTTAAAAATGGAGAAAAGAAGGAAATCCAAAAAGCTCAGTTTGTCTTTGCAAAACACCTTCTGCAACGCCATTTCGGCTTCTACTCTTTGAAGGAACTGCTCGTCCACGGGTTTCTCGCTCGCAAGCTTCTCCTTCAGATAAAACTTGAGTTCCTCCCCGCGGAGAGTATCACGACAGCGGTTCGCAAAATCGTCTCTCTGTGCACCGCTAACCGGACCATTGGACAAACAATTCACCGTACAGCTGACTGTGCCGCCAACCGCATTGCTGACCCCGCCGCAGGTTAGTCGAAACAACGCTTCACACGCGTTGATTTCACTCAACACGAGCTTCTTCCCATTGAGTAGCTCCAAGAGGATGCTACTACGAAGGCTGCTATTCTCACTTATGATGAGGCACGTGTTAAAGTTGAGCTTCACCCAGTTGTAGAAGTAAAAGAAATTATCCGACAGGTCGGCTTTGTTACGTATGTATATCTTCTCTACATTCTCCATCTTTTCGAAGTTTTCGGCAGAATAGTCTGTGTTGTGGCACACAGCCGGTGAAGAGCGAAGTGGTAAAGTACCTTTTTTTTTTTTTTTTTGTGTGTGTGTGGGGAGATGGCCCCTATGCAGACGAAACCACTTTTTGCCTTTGATCACCGTTTGACTGAAAGGTAGGGCAGGGATAGGAGTATGACGGTGATGATTTATCACCTTATTTGTGCAAAAAAAAAAAAAAAAAAAAAAAAAAAAAAAAAAAATATATATACGAATAAAAAGAAAGCGGAATGAGTGTGGTGAATTCTTCCACTCAGTTGTGTGTTTCAATCAAAGTGTATTTTTTTTTTTTTTTTTTTTTTTTTTTTTTTTTTGCCCACGCGGAAAGGGGTAACCTCAATGGTTTCTTCCATGTAAAAATGTTCGTGGTTTCATGGAGGCAGAACAGAGCGGGCATCATAGGCGTTCCTCCCACCGACGACTGGTGCGCAAAATGCACATGTGCCGTTTAGTATAGTTGTTTTCCGTTTAGTAGTTCACCTTTTCATGCATACCTGCTTTTGTAAATATATGAAGATTTATTTCACGCATGTGCCGGTATGCCTACTTCGGAAGCCTTCCGATGTACGTCCCTTCGCACCCAGTGCATGTGCCTTTTTATAGCACGAAAGAAAAAATATGAACCGTTCAGGTAAAAAAAGGCACTTTTTTAAAAAAAAAAAAAATGTTTGCTAGGAAAGACTACCTTTATCGTAATATCGTTCCATCAGGTGCGATTTTCCCTTGTCATTTATTTTGCACGAATTTTCCTACCCCACGTAGGATACATGCGATTTTTCAACTTCATTCATTTTGGCCTTTTCTTCCTTTTTTTATTTTACTTGCCCATTTGCCCTTTGTTTTCCCCACCGCACCACTGCTTCGTGGAAAATTCCCCCAACGTGAGCGTTCCATGTAGGCACAAGGAAGGTGCGTAATTATTTTTCGGTGCGTTTACTTTGTAGCGCCAAACTGTCCCTTTCGTCACTATCGTGGGTTCAGTAGGAAGAGCAGCGCCTTGCCCCTTCGACAGTTGTTCTTCCCGTACCCACAATTTATATATATGTGCTCAACCGTCCCACTTGTTACGTATCTTCCAGGGAGGCATAAAACAGAAGAAGCCATTTCTCTTTTGGGAGGGGTTCCTTCTTATTTTATTTTATTTTTTTTTTTTTTTTCCTTCGACGTTGCACCTCATAAAATATTCATATTTCATTCCCATTTGAAAAAGGGGGGAATAACCGGTAATCCCCAAACCAACACTTTGGAAGCTTTATTTTATTATTTTTTTTTTTTTCCCTATGGGAGCACCGTAACCTTCGCGTGCGTCAGTCCCTTTAGCATACATATATATATATATATACTAACTTCCCAAGGTTCAGGAAAATTTTAATCGACCAGCCCCACAAGCCGTTATCCTTTGTACATTTTTTTTAAATCAAAAAATATACTTTCGTTTAAAGCGGTTAAAAATTGCATCAGCAGGTTCAGTGTATAGTATATGCACTTATCTACGGAACACGCGTCATATGCGTATCATATGCAATTGCGAAGGTTATATGGAGTGCCATTTTTTTTTAAGTGAGAGCAAATTATAAGTTAAACGAAGAGGTTGCCCAATTGACCCTTTAACGTTGTTTTTAGCCTGCTCTGCTCGCGTGCTTATTTTACTTTTTTTTTTTTTTTTTTTTTTTTTTTTTTTTTCTTTAATTTATTTTAATTTATTCTATTTTATTTTACTTTATTTTTTTCCCTCCTTTTTTTTTTCAATTCTCCTCGCCATTTTACAGATCACTGTTGCGAATTAAACATATACGCAGTTATACGTTTACATCGCGTGGTTAAGTAACTTTTTTTTTTTTTTTTTTTTCCTTTTCACTTTTACCATTCCATTTTCGACATAATTCAAAATGAAGAGAGGAAGAGCGGGAACGTTGAAAAACAAAATGAGAATAACGCTTTCACTCCCCGTGGGAGCTCTCATCAACTGCTGTGATAATAGTGGAGGAAAAAACTTGTACATTATTGCTGTGCAGGTAAGGCATTCGCCTATGCGGAATATGTATATCCGCGTGAATAGGCTTTCGCGGCGCCCCCATTTGCCTCTTCCCACCCAACCGCTGTGTCACTCCCATAATATATAAAGCTTTCATGATGATTTCAATGATAGGACAGAAAAGTACCTTCATGTTGATAAATCTTTTAGCCGATATATTAAACAATTCACTGATCGAATGGCTTTGTATATTTTCCTTTTTCTGGGGAGGGCATATATCTGTGTGTGCGGGTGGGGAGTATTAAAGGCAGGCGTTCACGTAATATATATCTGTTTCTTGCGTAAGCGCATAATTCTCATTAATTTTTTTTTTTATCTTTTATTCCCCCTCCTGACTGACAGGGATTTGGCTCATGCTTGAACAGACTGCCTGCTGCCTCACTTGGTGACATGGTGCTAGCTACCGTGAAGAAGGGAAAACCCGATCTGAGGAAAAAAGTGCTAAACGCAATAATCACGCGTCAGTCGAAGGCCTGGAGAAGGCACGAAGGGTACTTCATTTACTTCGAGGACAACGCCGGTGTTATCGTTAACCCCAAAGGAGAAATGAAGGGATCTGCAATAACAGGACCTGTTGCAAGGGAATGCGCAGAGTTGTGGCCCAAGTTATCTTCTGCCGCGTCGGCCATTGTTTAAAAGGTTTTTTATGAACGTTTCTTTTATCGAGAATTCCCACCGCTAAGTTCTTACACAGTATAGGCCCAACGAACGAGATTGCTTGTTTGCTCAGTGTGCACCCCCTGTGTGCGTCATGTTTTTTTTTTTTTTTTTTTTTTTATTTTTGCAAATCCCACGTACTGTGTAAATTCCCCCCTTTTTAATGATACTACATGCACAAATAATTAAACACGTTTTATGACATTAAACTTTTGAAAAGCGCTCGTGCGGTTATTTCGTATTGAATTTACACCACTATAGATTTAAAGGTTGGACAGTTGTCCGCATATTACGTGCGAAAGAGAATATCGCCATCCTCATTTCCCCCCGCAATGGTGTAGAAAAGAAGTGCATAATATTATGAACCGTTCAGGTGATTTTACAGAAATGTTCAAAAAAGTTATGCACCGTGCAGGCGATTTTGTAAAAAATGGACGCAATGCTATACACCATCGCTCACAGTACTTGACCTATCATGCTGCTTGCGCCAAGGTGACAAAATTAAATTAATTTTGATACAATTTTAATTCCAAAGGGGGGGGGGACGTGTTTTCGTAAATTAAGTAAAAAACTTGGAGGAAATACCCCCAGCACGTGCTGTGTGAGGGGTAAATAAGATCGGCGCACTTGCTACGCGTAAATTTATATTTGCATACAAAAGGGTGTGCAAAAGGATTTGTAAAGGAGGGGAGAAAAGTGGCACACTTGACATAGACATGCTCGCTAACATGAAATAAACATAAGATATACAAAATGGACAAAAAAAAAAAAAAAAAAAAAAAAAAAAATCAAAATGTAGACCTGGACACACAGGCAAATGCAAAGACAAATACATAGGCAAATTCAAAGGCTGTCTAATGTTTAAATCAAAGGGGGTGAGGTAGACGAACACACGTTACGTGCAACATGTGTGATGTCTTCAATAAGGAGGGGTGCCCACATCTTAGTTCTCCATAATAACATGAATGCACTTGCACGAAACACATTAATTCTGCGGATGCTACCATTTCATTGCAGACGTGTAATGCCACGTTCGTAGAAGTGGAGGAGGCATTTAACAAATGACATGCGCTTGTGAGAGAATGTCAAATGGGAATGCACATATATGTGGGCGCAAAAAAAAGGACATATACACAAAAAAAAAAAAAAAAAAAAAAAAAGATTGCTGTAATCCGTGCGAATTGGCTAACCAAATTGATGACTACTACTACAAATTTAAAAAGAATAAATTAAGGAATACTGTTATTCGTATCTTGGTCCGTCTGTTTTGTGGCATCGCTACGTTGGAACATCATTACGTTGGGGCCCTGAATGTTCCTTCCATCAAAGGGAGTGCAACGGGAGAATATGTAAAAGTTACGCGGAGGGACTTCCTTGCGCTATCCATATGCAAAGACTGCTCACGTGAACAATACAAAAAAAACTATCAGGATGAATATGCAGGCGAAAATCTGTAAGGGGAGGAATTAAGGCGCAGTTGAGGGATCAATGTGGTGAGAGATACGTTTGAGTGGAAATGCGGAAGGAGATATATACAGTTGCTGCACCCCCCCTGGGCATGCAAGGACCCACCTGTATTATGAGTGTCCGCGTGGACGTCAGTCGGTTTAAGTACGATAAGAGGTAGTTCTGCCCCTCCCTCGTGTTGTAAAGGGAAGTGTCAATGTCCTCGTCGATTCGCCGGATCATTTCATCCTGTTGAGTCACCATCGTAGCCACCTTTTGGAACATCTGCGCAAGATCCCCGATTATTTTTTGTATATTTTCCATTGCATCCGCTCTGGAGTGCAAATAGGACGTCTTTTCAGGCATTTTCAGTGTCTGCTGCTGCCCACTGAAGGGTAAAAAAAAAAAAAAAAAAAAAAAAAAAAAAAAAAATGCATGTATATGGTCAGGTAAACATGACAACACACCTCGATGGTGTATACAAACCCAGATTTGTATGCAGTACCTCTCAATGTCGATATCTCGAAGGGGAGTGAATTTGTAGTTGTCGTTGCTGAATGTCGACTCGGTGTTCGTGTACGAGTACATGTTTCTTCGATTCACTTGCTTTTTTATGTGCTAAGGGGGTAGTATGTGGATCAAATCAGGAAGGTTCACGTGGGGAGTAAAAAAAGGGGATATTATCAAAACGCATGGATACACACATCATCCATCGAATTGGCACTTTCGCAGATAAGAGATACAGTAAGCATCATAGGAGAGTAGTGGAAAGGCCGTCAACACTTACCTCGCTCCGAATATGCAAGACATCCTTAAATTTTTTGGTAAACTCAAAAAGGCGGTTTTTTAAGGAGAAAATAATATTGTCCAGGTGCGTCTTCCCCTGCGGGTTGCTAATATTAAGGTCGCAGACATACTGCACCAGTGCATCTACGTCGTTGGTAGCATCCGTGATGGTCTGCTTAACTTCGTAAGTTAGTTCTTCTATTTGTGAAGTCTTGTCGTTGAATATTCCCTTCTGTCGAACACCTTAGGAAAGGGGAAGTAAGGGGAGGAGATCCGTGAGAAATGAATCTAGACAAAAAGTGAACCTCTGCAAAGCGTGAATCCTCGAATAAAAAGACAGCGCATCGATGGGAGCAACCCACTTCCGTGCAACCACATATACGCGTGAAAAAAAAAAAAAATGTTTGAGTTAACAAACACGGAAAATACTTCCCACAGCAGCAGTTGATATGAGCCCATCCTTCTGGTGTAATTCTGAACCCAGGTGGACATTACTACTACTCCGTTGCTACCTCAGCTCATTTCATTCACCTCCTCATCTGCACTTACATCTTTCCAACTGCTGCAACTTCTGGTTGCCCCTGTGCAACAGGTCCGTGATTTTCGATGCCAGCTCATTCACTTCCGTGTCCTGACCAACATTCCTATCCTTCCTAAAGTCGAAGTTCTCATTGCTCAGTCGTTCAACCGCTTTGAAGAACTCCTCCGTTTTGTCCACATACGGCATTTTCCGCAACAAAGATTTGATACTTTTCCCTTCACACGAAAAAAAAAAAAAAAAAAAAAAAAAAAAGAGCTAAATCGATGGCAGAGAATTGTTCGTCTTTTTTTTTTTTTTTTTTTTTTTTTCCCTCTCTTTTCCGCTGAAGGAAAATTTTCAAATTCGCACGTTTTGGAAAGTATTATACGGTAATGTACAACTGGCAAGAGAACTAACAATTCCGCCATTCATTTTTTTCTCAAAGATATTTAAAAAAATGACTCCTCTTTTAAAGGTAGTTTGCTAATTTGTACAGGGCTGGCGCGCTCGCAATTTCGACTTGGACGTGATCTTCGCCTTCTCCGTCCATCTGTTCAATTGCTTATCCTTCTGTGTGAGCGCTGCAAAAGCCGCAAGTACGGTGGTACGAGGTGGGAAGGCGAGAAGCTCTAAAGCGATAAAGCCGTGAAGTAGCGTACACATACGAGGGCATGACGGTGTGACCTTGGGAGGGGGGCGGAAACACCTGCGCGACAGTACATCCCCAACAAGCGCGCCTATTACTACGCTCTGCACATACGCAGTACAATGGCTTAAAACCCTGGCAGGTGTTCGTGCCGCTTTTTCTCTCACCTACGTTTTCGGAGATTGCATAGTTTTGTATGTGCTGTGCTATTACTTCACCTCATCGAAAAAAAAAAAAAAAATTTTAAGTCCATACGTCGTGTACAATTGAGAAAAAAAAAAAAAATAAATAAATAATAATGGCACGAATAGGTGGAACGACGCATGCAGAGTCACCAAATAAAACGTGCAGTTAACTGCCCAGAAATGTTTCAAACGTGAGAAGTCACTTAAAAATTGCTTCGAAATGGAATTGCGAACTTGGGGGGATGTCAATGTTTTCCCTCCCATTTAGTGTGTATGCCACGTGCGCCTGCAATTCGTGACTTTGTCGCAATGTTTTTCCATCACCAAGGGATGGAGAAATTTTCGACAGATGGTCCACCAGGTTATATGCGCACAGGATTAGATAAAGAACATCCTCATGTTACATTGTCATATATTCATCTGTACTACTACTAAACCGGTCCTTCGTTTTACCGCTTAATGGGGGTGAGGTGGCATTTCGCATTTGGCACATGCATACATGCGTGAGGACATGTATATGTTACACGCTCTATGCATATCCCCCCCCCCCTTTATGTAACACAAAATGAGGAAATTTCCAATAGGGGGAAGTTACCCCTTTTTTTGTGCATCCCGATAATAACCCCAAAATGATTGCAAATGTGTCAACACCATAATATGTCCCTTTTGCCTGAACAGTTCATATTTTTTTTTTTTTTTTTTTTTTTTTTTTTTTAACTAGCTAGCTACGTATTTTTCCACAACACTGGGATTTGCAAGACGTTCACCCAGTTTTTCCAAAAATAAATATGTATTTGAAAAAAAGCTCCATGGTAAGGTCGTCTACACTTTTTCTGTTTCTGAAAAAATGTGGTAATATACAGGTGTGTGGTGAGTGGTCAGAATACTAAAGCGCGGTTGCGCATAAAAAGAAAGGGTCCCCTCCACAGGTGCGCCACTAGTAACATACATATAAATACGTATATATAATCCCTCATGCGTTATTACAATGTCCTTATTTCCCCTGGTGTCACCGCCCCTACGAGGTCTTGCTCTACATCCCCATTTCGAACTTTGTTACGAGGCGGAAAAATGATACAACAATGGAAGTTAACAGAATTGATCGAAAAATAGTCTTCCTCTCTTTTCTCATTTCTTCACAACATGGAAGGTCCAACAACGTGGGCAACGCTCATATGAGTCGCCACAAAAATTGTGTATTCATAACTTCTGCGGAGTGGCAATCACATGGATGCCACTTGATACGATTAAAAGAGAAACAACTTGCGAACAAAAAAAAAAAAAAAAAAAAAAGGATCCATACATTACATGAATAATTAAAATTCGAGCGAATGTACATGCCATGTTTCTCTACCCTCTTTTGTCAAAAAAAAGAAAAAAAATATAACAAAATTGAGAAACGACAAAGTGAAACACCGTACCATTCGTAACGCTATCTGATGATTGAACTGGTGAGGAACAACGCACGCATTGTCCCCCTCGTAATTTGTTTCCTATTTTTGCCACTTCAGTTTAGCAAAAAATGGAAAGGCTTCCCAAATGTCCATTTGTTCAGCTTCCTTCTGGGCATAATGCTCAATGGAATGCTCGAAATAAAAATTGACGACAGAAAATATGTAGATTGGGTTATGCAACGGGTACTGTCTTATTCGTTATGCATATCCCTCATGATGACTTTTTCGTGTATGAAAAAAAAGGCAATTGTGTGTAATCAACGTGAAGGCGAAGAACGCGAAACTACTTTCACAGAGGAGGGAATAAAGAAAAAAAAATACTTGTACAATTTACTAATTGGTACCACCAGGGTTGCGCCCTTTGGCATCGCTTTTATGTTCGGCGCCATAGGGACACTGGTCGGAGGAATGGCTTCTTACCAAATAACGAAAAGATTCTTTTTGCAAAATAATGAAAAGAGGAGTGAAGAACGTTTGAAGAAATACACCAGCTGCTTCGTTGCTACCTACATCGGTGGCTACATAAATTTTGTAGAAGTAGCTGACCTGTTAGCGATGGACATTTTGGAAAAGAACAGCATGTTCGTATTAGACGATTTGTTTACCAATCTCTTTCTTATCACTTTACCCTTATGGAAACATGTTGGCGTTTTTTTTTTTCTCCAGGGTGAGAAATCTGAACCGTTGCATACCAGTGAATGTGCCACGGAACAAAATGGAAGTGCAATAAAGCTATCTGATGAACAGAGGGAGGCAAAGAACAGAGAAGAAATAACACACCTGCTGTGGGATTCACCTCCGTACGCATCATACGGGTCCTTTCTAAATGATGAGGACTGGACATTACCCCTAGGGGAGGACCAGAAGATAAAGCACCATGAAGTGTACTTCTTACCTACATTGTTGTGCAAATGCCTATCTGACTGCTTATCCGTGGTGCTCATAATAGGACTGAGCACGAAAGTTCTGAGTGACTACGAGTTCATCTATCAGTTTGTCACTTTCTATACCCCGGCTGAGAAATTCAAAACGTACATTTTATTTTCCCTTGCCTTTGGCTACCTATTTTGCCTGGACTGCATTGCAAACATTATGACCAGGCGGATAAAGAGACGCACACAGAGAGCAGAAGCTTTTATCACGCATATTTATTTCAGGGCTACAGAGTACTACTCAACGGTTTTGCACCTTTTGACTGTTTACTATTTGTCCCTTTCGGGGATGTCCATTGATGTGAGCGTTTTGTGTAACACTGTAAAGCCGCTAACCATATTGGTGGTATGCCTACTGACGACTCATTTAATTTGCGTTTTTCTATTTTCTTACATGTTCAACGTAGTTACCAAATGGTCTCGCCTGGTTTTACATGTAGACGAAGTTTTGCTAGCCATTAATGCAAATATCGGAGGGCCCAGTACTGCTGCGCTCATGTCCGATGTGCTCAGCAGACCTGATTTGGCCTTTGCCGCGACTTTCTGGGGTGTCTTTGGTTACTTCGTGGCCACGCACGCGGCCATGGGTATGTACGCACTTTTGTAAAAGTTTACCATCGCAAGTTAGCCAGTTGGTCAGTTGGCCAGTTGGCCATTTGACCAATTAACCATTTGATCGTTTGCCAGTTGTCACTTTGCCCTTGTGTCTGAGAGAGATGCCACGAACATTACATAGATGTATCCACCTAACCATCTTGCAAACTCGCGCTTTCAATAATTTCAAATTAATTCTACGATGAAAACGAAGACCAATATGAGGAGTGTTCAATTTTTCACCTGAACAGTCATAATTTTTTTTACAGAGGAGCTAGCCAAAATGGGTAGTTAAAACGTTTTTGCGCTTTTGTAAAAAAAAAAAAAAAATTATCTGAACAAGGTGGCTAGAAAAAAAAAAAAAAAAGGCAATTTTGTGTGTGCATTTGTGTGCGTGTGTAGGGAAGAAGCCGTCTTCAAGGAAGGAGTGGCCGCATAAAATTCCAAAGTGAACATTATCAAGAGCGATAAAATGGCTGAATAAATAGCAAAAGTGAACAAAAGAAGAATGATGAAAGGACCGCACAAACACGAAGTTGGATGAGCAAAAAAATCCATTTTCCGTAGAGGAAAGACACCGACTGACAGAGTTGTTCTGTCGGTTGCCGCACGAGGCAACGTCGTTCAACTGTATCCACATCAAACGATTGGGAAAAAAAAAAAACGCACAATAGGGAATTAAACACAAGGTAAATTTTTTCCCATGTAAAAGCGAAAAAATGTAAAAATTAAAAATAAACCTTAAAAAATAAAAATAAAGAATAAATTGTAAAAAAAAAAAAAAAAAAATTGTGTTAAAATATAATAAACTCGTTTTTGGAAAACTTTTCCAAACACGAATTCGCATCGCGACCTGCCGAATGATTTTGCCCGTGTTAACAAATTATTTTTGCGCAGATTCAGGTGTCCTTGAACCGCCTTCAAGGTTCGCGCACATGTCTACAGGATGTACGTGAATATATACACATATATATATGCACCTGTACACATGTGTACGCGCGCAGGCTGACCCTCCCCTCTTGTTGCGCCAATTAATTGTTTCTCCCCTCCACATTTACGCATTGTTACGTAGCAGTCTATTTTAAAGAGATGCCCCCTTTGGCGAGCTCTACGTCTGTTTGGGAGGCCGCTCAAACTGTCACGTTAACGGATACGGCAGTGCCCATTTTAACATCGTTTTAATCGCCCGCTTTTAACCGCTGTTTTTAATAGCCCTTTTTAATAGCCACTCTTATAATCGCCCCCTTTTTAATGCCCCTGTTTAAATGAACAAACGAGAGAATCCCACGATCCTCGTAACACCCAGCGCACAGACATTTGTACTTACCCTAATTTGTCTTTTCTTTTAAATTACTCATTGATATTAAAACGACACCTCCTTTTAAAGTTATCTCCTCTTTTTTTTTTTTTCTTTTTTTTTTTTCGCCACTGAAATCGTCTTACCTGCCTGACGCGAATTGTTTTGCACATGATAGCGTTTATCAACGAGGAGAAAAGACGTCACTAGGAATAGAGGAGGCACCAAATAGAGCTGCACCTACAATATCAACGTGGACGCACCGCTAAAAATCACCATCCACCCAACCAACCAAACAAATGAGAAAGAAAAAAAGGAGCACCGAGGGGAAGGTGTGGATGGATGCATTAAACGATTTGGAGGAGGTGCATCAAAACGCGTACAGCCTAACGAAGGACAAACTTCACGAAAGATGTCGACCCGAACCAGAAATCATTGAACACATATTAGAAGAATTAGAAAGTAAAATTAGGTTCTATTTTAAGCTGTACAAAATAGAGAAAGAAAAAAGAACCAATTGTGAAAAGAAAAATTATTATTTGCAGGAGCAACTGAACCAGACATACACGACGCTGGACAAAAATAAACTCTACACGGATAAGTTAGAAAGTAAATTACAAAACATTAAGGAGAACCAGAGTTCCTTGATAGACACAGTTAGACGTATTGATCTTTTATACATACAGCTAGACACCCTGGTACAGTCGTTCTCTGGTGTTTGCACACAAGTAGCAGCAGAGGCCAATGCCTACGGGGTCAATACAAACGGAAAGAGAAATACCATCAAGACTTTACTAGATTATATTTACCCATGCAGAACTCTTGACCCCCGTATTAATTCACTTTATGGAGTGTTATATTATGGATCCATTGGGTTATTGAAAGATGGGAAATTTCTCAGTCCTCCCATTCCTCCTATCCCTCCAGTGGTTCCGTCTGAAGCGGATGGTTGGCTACCCCCCTCGAGGTATGCTCCTCACAATGATGTTGTCCCGATAGAATCTCACCAAAGGAGCAGTAACTCCGGTGCTCCTTCCAGGGGGGGGAGCATCAATGACTCGGTGAGGCGAAGTGGAAGCGCCTTCAACAGGGAGAACACAAAGGAGAACTATGCAGATGACGCTTTCTTCTCCAGGTATATCGAGGAAGAAGAGAACAAACAGATACGAAACGAGTATGATGTGAATAAGCCAAGTTATAGCCAAATTATTCCTCAGGACTTACAGGGGTTCTGTATCAAAATTGGTTTTCTAGAAATTAGCTACAAGAAGGAAAACGCAAGAATTATCTGCGTCGTTCGATACGACAGTGAGACAACTACCTCTGCAATTCAAAACACGAAGAGAGTAACCAAGCCCAGGGATATTACTGGACGTGGGAATGGAGGCAAATGTATTTTTGACATTGATTATACGATAAATTTAACTTCTGTTCCAGAAAAAAACGCAGGGCACATCCCCAGTTTTATGATAGATATACACGATGTCAATGGAAAAGCACTTATTGGTACATCTAGGTGTTCTTTCATTAGTGAAAAAACGCTGATAAGAGACGCATCGTGGGATATTTACTCAAGGGTTGCAAATTCCAAGCCAGAGATAATAGGAAAAGTGCATGTGTCTGTTTTTCCTTCTCCGCAAAATTCTCTCCTTCCTTCTGAAATGTTTAGGAAGGCCAGACAGCAGTCCATGTTGAATGCATCGTACGGAGAGACCAACCCAAGCGGCGTGGACTCTGGGGATGATCGGAAGATGGAAAGCAGCGCCAAAGTGACATTTCAGAAGAGCGCCCTCCTGAGCAAGGTTATCGAGGAAAGGGATCAACCATCGCAGACACATGGTCCGTCGCATGGACAGTCGCATGGGCAATCGCATGGGCAATCGCATGGGCAATCGCATGGACAGTCAGATAAGAAGCCTC
This sequence comes from Plasmodium knowlesi strain H, assembly GCF_000006355.2. Lineage (NCBI taxonomy): Eukaryota > Apicomplexa > Aconoidasida > Haemosporida > Plasmodiidae > Plasmodium > Plasmodium knowlesi. Next base: position 2,993,182 of record NC_011913.2, on the reverse strand, counting down.
ATGCGAAACCATTGTCCGCTAAGAACACGGGAAAGGGGACGAACCTCTTTCAGAGGGGAACGAAGGTTACATTCAAGCCTTACACCCCGAAGAATGGAGACTCGGGTAAGCCGCGCCGCTACAGGTGCATTATTGGAGGGAGGCAATGGAACGTGATCCGCCCCCAATCCGCATCAATGCACATCAATGCACATTCCCATTTTGACCATCCCTCCTGCAGCCACTCCGAAGGAAGCGAACAAGCCTAGCTCCCATGCGAAGGGGAGCGCCCTCCAGAAGGAAGACTCCAAAAGGATCAGTCTCAATGGAAAAAATGGAGACAGTAGCAACAAGAGTGTCACCTCGGTTGGCAGTCAGAGTAATCAGGATGGAGAGAAAACCGGCACCATTTCCTTAGTGCAGAGTCGAATAAAAAATCTAGCGAAAAGGTTCGAGTCCAAGAATGGAACATTCGGGCGGAATGGGGAGGATGGAAGCAGTGGTTCCACCACCCCGGTTGAGGGTAGTGTTACCAAAGTGAAAGATCCTTTGAAGAAAGGTCTACCTCTCTCGAGCACTAAGGGATTTAGTGTACCCGAGGCGAAAATAGGGGGGCCACAGGCAGAGCAGAAGGCCACAGAGACGGTAGGTCAAGGGGTTTCCAAAACTGCAGGACAAAAAGACACCTTAAAGAAGGATCCAGTCGGGTTGAAGAACAGTTCTCCAGTGGTGAAGGACGGGGTGATGAAGATTAAGTTGCCTTTGCCGAGGAAGAACGACTTGTCGAAGAAAGCGGCCCCGGTGGACGGAGTAAAAAATGCCCCGGTAGATGAAGCAAAAGGTGCCCCGGTAGATGAAGCAAAAGGTGCCCCGGTAGACGGAGTAAAAAGTGCCCCGGTAGACGGAGTAAAAAGTGCCCCGGTAGACGGAGTAAAAAGTGCCCCGGTAGACGGAGTAAAAAGTGCCCCGGTAGACGGAGTAAAAAGTGCCCCGGTAGACGGAGTAAAAAGTGCCCCGGTAGATGGAGTAAAAAGTGCCCCGGTAGATGGAGTAAAAAGTGCCCCGGTAGACGGAGTAAAAAGTGCCCCGGTAGACGGAGTAAAAAGTGCCCCGGTAGATGGAGTAAAAAGTGCCCCCGTGGAAGAAGCAAAGAGCGATGTGAAGGACAGCAACATAACCACTAAGACGATAAAACCATTTCTGAAAATAAAAGTAGAACCCAAAAAAGAAAACCTGAACAAACTGGTTAAAAAATTGCCTCCGAAGATACTCCCCGCATCTAAAGAGCCAGAAGAGAAAGGTTCTGATGGTGCAAAGGACCCCCCCAGTGAGAAGCTTCCGCCGACAAACCCTCCAACTGCTAAGACGGATGTCACCCCAACCAAAGAAGAATCCGGACTGCCAAAAATGGAAAAACGTCTGGAGAAAAAAATATCAATTAAGAATAAAATGCTTTCGCTTTTGAAGATGAAGACAGGGGGTGGGCCCTCAGCAATTTTGAAGAAGCCGCTTCCCAAAGTGCTTCCAAAACTGGCGTCCGGATCTCCCGCCGAGGTGGAATCAAGTAAGGGCAAAAGGTGGATGGTTCTGCCAATCGGTTCACGGCGCTGTGATATATTATCGTGTATATTGGACTTTCGTTGCGAGTCAGTATTCCTCTTCGTTACATTCACATTTTTTACTTCCATCTGCTATACTGCACTGACGCCTTCAACTTCCCTTGCGTGCTTTATCCCTCCCCGTCGCAGAGCCTAGCACAGATGAACCCGACATGAAGAACCTGCTCGAGAAGGCAAAGAAAAACGCCATCTTCATTGACAAGAATAAAGTGAACATGAAAATAAACAAGAAGGTAGAACTTAAAAGGGAAATAAAAAAGTTCGTGCCGAAAGTTAAGAATGTGGAATGATCAGTGATAAGTTTGGAGAGTTGTCTTTACAGCAGCGTGAAACAGTTGACTGCAGGTAGACCGTCCTCTTCACACAACTCATTATTACACATACATGCCTATCTTGTCTACACATATATTTTTAACATAGGTGGATTTTTTATTTTTTCCGCGCCTGTAAGCCCTTTGGTACTATTTTTCATACGACACCCTCCGATGGGTGATGGATGGTTTGAGTTTGTTCTCCAATTGTTTGATTTGCTCATGCTTTATTTTTGCCTTCATCCCTCATGGAGTATTTTATTATTCATTTATTCCTCCCAATGGGGATTACTTTTTTTTTTTTTTTTTTTTTTTTTTTTTTTTTTTTTTTCTTCCGCAAGCATGTGCAGTCCTGCATTATCGCATTTGGGGTTATCACCAATGCGGCACAACTGTCGTGGCGCTAGGGTGGGATTGCACCTTTTCCAACTGACCTCCTAACAAGTATCATAAGGTGTAGTGACAGGGGTAATGCATGTACTTTCCCTTCTTTTGCGGTATTCTTTTCTCCCTTTTCTGTTTCGTTAATTTGGCTTGTTCTTTTTTTTTTTTTTTTTTTTTTTTTTTTTTTTTTTCCTCCCCCCGTGTGCAAACGTAAAGAAATGCAAAACTTGGCGAGGAATATCCCCTTGGATGACAAATAAGCGAAAGGAATGAGGAATGCCTTTTTGTGCAAAGCAACTGTTCGCGAAGAAGCGCAACGATTAGGTTTGCGAACCAAGGGGAGGGTGAAAACACGCCTCTGCCATCTATTGATATAAACGAGATTACCTCACGAACTAGTCACATTAACACAGATGAGTCGAAACAATGTGAGTGGCCCTGCGACGACGTACCAGGTGTACGTACTAGCAATAATAGGCAAAGGAGATATCCCCTTGTATGAAGCCGATCTATCCATGAATGGTAAAAAGGATATATCAGAACATCTGGCACAATTCATAATTCACCAGTCGTTAGATTCTCTAGATGTCGTGGTGTGGAAGAGTACAAGCCTTTTTTTAAAAACGATTGATTCGTTTAACAGTTATTCTGTGTCGGCATACTGTACCACAGGACACATCAAATTTCTACTCCTTCACAAAAACAAAAATGAGATAAGTAGTGGAAGTAGCAGTACAGGTGGACCTGCCATCTATGTACCCTCCGATGAAAATATCCGATCCTTCTTTGAGATCGTTCACGAAAATTATATTAAGGTGTTATTGAACCCACTATATGAGCCCAACGGAATAATTACCAGTTCTCTCTTTGATCAGAATATACGCTTGGCGGCCAAACGCTTCCTCTACGGTTGAGCAATTCCGTTCTAAATATATTTCGCCACCTCGTTGCCGCGTCACTCCACTATCTCGTTGTTGGTACTTCTCCAAGTTAGGCATATCTAAATGCGTTGTTGTACAGATCCAGAGAAAAGGGAAAGGCCTTGTCAAATGTGGCGAAGAGGGCCGTGGATTCGGGGACAACCCCCTCATCAAAATCGGAGGAAGTTATGTCCTCCCGAAGCATTTCCAATAACTTGTGTTTCTCCTCCTTGGTGATGGAAAAATCAAAGTGGCTGATGTTCCAGTGCGGGTTAGGAAAGTTTGCCTTGAATCGCTTCGTAAAGACGATGCTATCTGGATTCAAGAAATTCGCAAAGAAGAGAGGGTACATGTATCCTGCTGCGTTCATTTTGTCCCCCTCGGCGTAGTGACTGAGTTGATTCTCCTCTTGTTCTTCTGCTTTGTCTTCCATGTATGTGTCTTCTTTTTCTACTGCATTATCTTCCACTTTATTGTTGATCGCTCTCTCCGAACCGTCAGCAGATAGAAGCGCCTCCCCTGCTTTGCCCCGCAACTCCCCAATCAAGCTTGTCAAAGCACAGAACTGGTGACTGAACAGATAAAACACATACCTAATTTTGTAGGCGTTTTTACCAATGTCCAGTGAAATATCAATAGGGTTCTCAATGCAGAGTCTACCGTTAATATCGTATTCCCTGCGGAGATATCTTGGCATGACATGACCCAGGCCTCGCAAAACGGAACAGTTAAAATCTAACTTATAATCAATGCTATAGAAGCTAAAGAATTCTAGAAGCAACTTGACGAGGTAACTATTGTTGAAGACATTCCAGTCGAAGGTAGTAGGGTGGAGCTGTAAAAAATGGAGAACCATACAACAGAGCATGAAGGAACCAATTCCCCCTATATATGTTTCATTTAGATTTCTTGTGTTCAGAAAAAACTTTAACAGAATAACCAGTGGTCTCAAGTAAATATATTTCTCCATTTTACTTTTGATAAAATCTGTTGTTTGTCTTGAGGAAAGCTGATTTGTACACACATCTACTTGAACCCCCGTCTCTTTATCCGTATATTTTAGAATCTTGACTCTGGCATCCTTTATTAATCTTATGTCTGTCACCATATCTAGTTTAACCAAGGCATATGCAATAAGTAACAAGGCATCAAGATCTTCCAGGGGTATATTTAGAAAACACACGTCGAGGTCACTGCCGGGGATGGATAATCCTGTGACGAAGGAACCAAAGGGCTCCATCTTAGCCTTTGGAAAGAGAGACTTCACCACAACTTCCAACTTTAGCAAGGATTTATGCTTTAGTAATTTTTCTTCCTTCGTTGGGGTTAACCATTCAAGGATATAAAAGCAGGCATATTCTAGATACCCTAAGTAGTTGAATTTCTCCTTTTCTTTGCGAACTTTTTCTGTAAAACACTTTGTGAATACATCGTCTGTATAGAAGATGTGTCTCTCGTGATCATAATGCACGCGTAGTTTCTTCATCATGTAAAGGTAGTACTTTTTCTCCGACTCGGTGAGACTTTGGTAGTTTATTTTAAACTTGTGCAACAGCATGCGCCCGCTGTACTTTTTCTTTTCTGGCTTTGCCTCTTCAGATACGCGGCTCTGTCTGCTACCACCAGACACTCTTTTTTCCCTCGACATGGCACGACCAGTATTCGCACCAGTAGCGGAAGCTGTATTATCTTCCACTCCTGGCGCTAACCTGACCGACCTTCCTCCATTCTCCCCCCGAGTGTGGCTTCCCATTTTTCTGCTCCCTTCGTTTTGATCCTTATCATGGGAGAGGCAATCCGCCGAGGAGGACCTTCCCGAAGACGGCGAAGCTGACTGGTCGTCTTCATCAGATGTTCCACTGCAACTGTTGCTTTGGCTTTTCGCACTTCCTTCCGTTGCAGTCCAATTAATTGATGTATCTTTTTTATCATCATCTTCACCCACAGTGGGGATTTTCCCATCATTGTTATTCAAGTCCGTTGGTATTGCGCTTGTCTTTGTTTTCCTCCCTTTCGCCTTTTTCCCATGGTGCGTAATATTATTTTCATTGAGTTTTCTTTTACCTTTTCGGTTTTCCTCCAATACCACTTCCCCTACGCTGTCATCAGGTTGACTTTGACATTCCGCATTCACCTCACTGTGGTGATGGTCTTCATTTGAGTTATCACCTACTGGGGGGTCTTCACTGGGTACTTCTTCTTCTTCCTCTCCCTCCGTTTTGAGCTTCGTGTCTGTTTTGTGAGTTCTCCTCCTTTTGGAGCAATGCTCTCTGCTTCTTGCCGAGGAGCGTTGCATGCCCTTCCTGTGGGTCTTTTCCCCACCCTTCCCAGGGTGAGATGCTTCTTCCATTTTCCCCTTCGGCGCATCATCCCCCCCAAGGAGCGATATGACATTGGATGCTGCCTTCATCGGCTTGTTTACCTTGCTATGCCTTTCTCTGTTCCGCTTCAACACATTGTGTAGCTCCACTTTGGCACCCTTCACATGCTCCGATTCCTCCTCATTTTGGAGGAAATAATATTCGAAGTCATCCATGGGCGATAAGTCTCAGGCTCACAACTCTCTATAGAAGCTGTGGATAACCCCTAGGGGATGTGTGCCGAAGGGCTGTATTTATTCTCCAATCCTCACGACAGACCACATGTAACGGAGCATGCACTTTGAAAATATCCTCTCCGCTGTTTAGCGAAGGGAATTTCTAAAGTAAACCTTTCCGACAGGTTAAATGTTTTTCGTTCCTTCTATGTTTCATCTTTACGCTACGTTAGTCGCTTACTCCCTTTTTTGTGTTCTCCAACTTGTTCGCATTTTGAAGGAAAACCTTTTTTGTTTCGCTTTTTTGCGTTTTACAATTATTATTATATTTTTTTTTTTTTTTTTTTTTTTTTTTTATTCCTGGGAGGAGATTTATCTTACCTGTTTCGGCGCAAAAATGTCAAACAACTTAGCGAGTTAGCCAAAAAAAAAAAAAAAAAAAAAAAAAGAAAGAAAAAAAAAAATAACAAAAAGGGGAAAAAAAAAATTATGAACAAGTCAGGTGAAAGGTGCGAAAAAAGAAAAAAAAAAAAAAATTTCACCAAAATTGGGGAAATAAAAAAAGGCGTAGTAGAAGAAGGAGCTGCGCGATTTGGCAAAGTGAAGAGCTGCTCCGCTTTTTACAACCGGTTCCGCATTGTAGAGGGCCGTTGCGCGGGAAAAATGTAAAGTTACAGTGATAGGAAAATTTCTCATAGAAGGAATGATATAAATCTACTGCTGTGTACATATTTCACTAGCCAATACGTCCTACACGCATGGAAGGCGAGGCGGGCACACTCGTCGGGGAGGAAAGCCCCCCCAAGTACATCGTGGAGCACCTGGATGAGCTAGAGGAATGGAGCATTCTCGAGTACATACATATATGCGAAACGGTAAAGGACAAAAATGTGATATTCACCAATTTTGACAGACCCTTTGACGAAGTGTCCAAGGAATACAACCCGACGTGCTACAAGGAGCCCATCCGAGAGTTGAAGCAAAAATTCGAGTGGAAAAAAATATGTCTATTAGATATGAAAGCCAAGGAAATTTTAACATGCAAAGATAGGGAGAATTTGGATTACCTGCTTTTTGGAGGGATCCTTGGAAATGTTCCATCGGATGACAGAACCTCTATTCTACGAAAGTGCCAATTCGTCATTTCGAGAAATCTTGGGGACATGCAGATGACGACAAATACTGCCGTCCTCGTTTGCCACATCATTTTAGAAAATCAAGTAGAGTTTAAGGATATTCCTTTTGTGGATAATCCAGAAATTCCCTTGCGAAATCAGAAGGAGTCCATGGTTCTTCCATTCCGTTTTGTGTCCAAGTCGTTTTTTACCGGATTGGACGAGGACAGACATATTCCGGTGCTTCCTTCTAATTTCACCGAATATTTGATCAGCCTGGGGGATCAGCGTGTAGGAGATCTGGACGACTTCCTCTCTGGGGGGTAAAGTCTACACGCCTAATTACGTTTTTATATTGAAGGCACCTTTTTAGAAAAGTATGATGAGAGAAGACCCATCCTGCATATCAGTTGGATGTACTATTACACGTGACCCTGATTAGTTGTCCTTCCCCACTCGACCTTCATCAGTTGTTCTCTCCCTCCGCCTTCACAACCATCTCGTAGAGATACCTTATCTCGTACTTATACACCGACTCATCATCTGTAACATCAGGGGTTTCCAAAATTATGGGGATATTCTTAAAATATTTAGATGTCATAATATATTTGAAAGTATCCATAGTAAGTTTCCCCTTTCCGATATTCTCATGTCTGTCCAGTCCACTACCAAGATCCGACTTGGAATCATTAAGGTGGATAGCTTTTAAGTACTTAGCATCTACAATTTCATCGAACTTCTTCATCACGAGATCGAAATCCTCGTAAGATCTTATGTCATATCCAGCTGCGAATGTATGGCATGTATCTAGACACACTCCAATTCTTGATTTGTCTTCAATTTGTGAAATAATATTTTTTAAATCTTCAAATTTGGATCCTACTGAATTTTTCTGTCCAGCTGAATTTTCAAGGACTATAATAACGTTTGAAGTTTCTTTGTGCACCCTGTTTATACAGTCGGAGATATTTTTAATTCCTTCCTCGAGAGAACATAAACCTGTTGTTGATCCTGGATGAAAATTATAAAGTTGAACTTTTAACTGTTCACACCTTTTTACGTCGTCCAGAAAGGAGAGATAAGATTTCTCCCTTTTTTCCTTATCTGGATTGGCTAGATTAATTAAGTATGATCCATGGGGTAGAATAAATCTGGTGTCTAAATTATATGCCTTACAATTTTTTTCAAACTGTTTTATATTTTCAGAAGATAAGGGAGGGCTATCCCACTTCCTTTGGTTCTTTAGAAATAACGCAAAAGCTTGTCCAGCGACATTGAAACAGTTCGTTGGTGAGTTCTGCACTCCTCCCGCTGCTGATATGTGTGCCCCCAGATAGACATTAGTAATTTTTCTATAACTTTGAATTATATTAAAGTCGTTCCATCTTTCGTCCATGCTTTTCGGGATAGGCGGATAAATCGATGCTACTTTTTCTTTAACATGGCGTTTTTCTCCTTTGATTTGTGTTCCTTTTTTTTTCTCCTCCTTCTTGTTAATTTTTTTCTTCGAGACAGATACCTCCTCCTTCTTCTCCTGCTTCAACTTCGTCTCTCCTTTCGTACCAATCATTTCGTCTGATGCTTCTTCTTTGATACACTTTATTGGTGGGGGGATGTTTTCACTTCTTTGGACTGCACTTACCTGATATGGCTTCGCGAATGGAGTACCTTTTCTCTTCTCAATGTTCAGGTGGAAAAGGGAGCGCCTGTGCAGGGGGGAACCCAAAGTTTCGAGTATGTTGCCTACTCCTCTGTTAGCTCCACTGCGAGAGAATTTCTCCAGGTTCACCTTCCCCCACGGGGTTATGAAGCCCAGACGGTTAAATGCGTCGTGTGTGTTTTTTACCCCCCTGAGGGTGTTCGCAAGTACCATACAGAGGAGAGAAGAAAATAAAAAAAAAAACATTTAACAGAGGTAGCCGATTGGCACATTTCCTTCGAGGTGAATATTCAAATGAATTGTTGTGTCGGCATCATCTCATGGTCAGGGAGGCTCAACAGAGGCAACCGAGAATAGGGCCTTAACGTATTATGTGAACAGATCGTGTATTATGCAATGCGGTAAAGGAGTGTAGCTAATGCGAGTGGGAATACACGGCAAGAGTTCCCTTCATCTCTACATACCTTACATGGTTAAGAAAAAAAAACAGGATAGAGGGCTAACTATATACCGTGTGTATATATATTTTACCTATGCACTGCTTTATTATTTTATTTTATATTATTTTATATTATATTATTTTATTTTATCTTATTTTATATTATATTATTTTATATTATATATTTTAGGGGGAAGGGTAGAGAACGTGTGGTTCGTCACGTTGACGCCACGCGAAAAAGACTAAGCCCTAAGCCCAATGCTCTAAATATACAGGGATGGGGTGAAAAACCATGGGAGTTTTCTTTGTCACTTCACATATGAAGAGGTAAAATATGGACCGCGCCCTCCTATCAGCTTAGTACCAATATGAGAACTCAAACGGGTGAATATACACCGCACAAAAATCGGAGCTTCGAAAAAGGGAAGTTGTTTTCTTGCCATACGGTTTGGCCAAACGCGCAAATTGCCAAGGGGAGTGCAGCTGCATGGCATTATCCCTCCAATGGCTAATCATGAACAGAAAAAAAAAAAAATTAATAAAATAAATTAATAAACCCCTACACATGAAGGGTATAAACACACAAAAAAAAAAAAAAGAAAAGAAAAGAAAAGAAAAGAAAAGAAAAGAAAAGAAAAGAAAAGAAAAATTTCTTCAAAGAGAGAGGCGATTCCTTCAGAAGTGTTTTCTATATAGTACGTCAATCGGAAGAGTCATCATCATGGTGGGTGGACATGTGATATCCTATAGCCCACTCTACTATTCAGTTGTGAAGCATTGCCACGTCACATGGCACGGTGCACGAACCGCTGCATGCGTTGGTGTTCGCGCCGGGCATCCTCTCTCTCCTCTAATAACAATTCTGCCTTCTTCAATACGCGGCCCACTTGGAACATATCCTGAAGTACCTCCTTCTTCTTCAAGCGCAATGGTTTCAATGCACTCTTCATTATTGCCATGACGTTATTAAACGAATTTACATCGCGCTTGTCTACAAAGGATATTGCTACCCCCTTCCTATTAGCTCTGGCAGTTCTTCCAACTCGGTGTACATAGAGAACAGTATCATTGGGAAAATCGTAATTAATAACGAAGGATGTTTTTGGGATATCTATACCTCTACTAATTATATCTGTAGCGACGAGAATTTTACAACCTCCGTTTTTTATTTTAGACAATGCAGCTAGCCTTTTTTTGGGATCCTTTGAGGAGTGTATGGATTCTACAGAGAATCCCCCAAGCATGCACAAGACCGTGTATACTAATTCACATCTGTAGCTATTGTCTGTAAAAATAATTCCTGACTGGTCAGGTAACTCTTTCCGTAAAAGGTACACCAAGTATGTCATCTGTGCAATTTCATCCACATAGATGTATCTCTGGTCCAGATTTTTCAATGGTTTTTGTTTTTTGTTTACATTTACAAGAATTAAGTTTTCATGAGGGAATGAATTGGCTAGTAGCTCCAAGGTATCCGTGATGGTGGAGCTGAAGAGGAGGGTTCTCCGTCTACTCGTACCGGTGCTGATTGGTGCGATGGTTGTTGTGGTTACCGATGTGGTTACCGATGTGGTTACCGATCCGGTGGCAGATCCCATACCTTGGTCCCCTTGCTTGGGCAAACTGCGGAGAATTACCTCCAACTTTGATTCGTAACACTTCTGCAACAGTAGGTCCGCTTCGTCCAGAACAAAAAAGCTTAGCCTCTTGAAGCAGTTCGTAACATCCTCGCAGTTTTCCATAATATCACAGGTTCTTCCGGGGGTGCCGACGACCACATGTGGCTTGGCTAACACCCCCCTTCGCTGCTCAATTATAGAAAACCCACCAATGCATGAGAGGATTTTTATTCCTATTTTGTATCCGTAGAGAAGGAATTGTTCAACCACTTGGACGACCAGTTCTCTCGTCGGAAGGAGCACTAGAGCGAAAACTCCAAAAGCGTTTTTATTTAATTCCTGCAATATACCCCAACAGTAACATATCGTCTTGCCCGTTCCTGTCTCCGATGTGCCAATGACATTGTGACCTCTCATTATGAGTGGCAAACACAACTGTTGTATCTTTGTTGGGTGCGTAATTTGAACTGTCTTACTTATTTTTATTAGCCAGTCTTCTACTCCCAGATCTTCGAATGTCACTGGTGGGGCGCTATGTTCACCGGGAGAGTTACCTTCATCATCCCGCCCCAATCTTCCACTCTTTCTTCCACCACCTCCCCGCCGAGTAGAACGAGCCTCTCGACGTTTCCTCTCCAGGTACATCCTTATGTAAAAAATTTTTCTTAATTTGGAATGTCTTAATAGGGGTGGCCTCTCCCCTTTCCCCCCCTTGCGTTTAATATTCCTGCTCTCTGTCATTTCGTAAGATGTGCTTATGTATATCTCCCTGTGGAGATTCAAAAGGTGCGCCTTGAAATGGAAAGGAAAGGTCGAATTTCCTTCTATGTCTTCGAGGGAACTCCTTTTTTTCCGGTCTAGTCACATACGAATGCCCAAAATGGGGTGGTTTTACCTTTCGTCTTGCGAATTCATTCCAATGGAGGATCCTCTAAAGCATCCTGAGCAATAATTTCTTTCCGTTTGAGTTTCCTTCCTGCTTATGGTAATTCTACCACTTTGATCGGTTACTCTATTTTTCCCAGTCTCTTCTCCACGAATAGTGTCAAATATAAGTCCACCTTCAAATGGGCATTTTTTTTTTTTTTTTTTTTTTTTTTTTTTTTTTTTCTTTTGTCCTTCCTTCACTGCTTGCAGATCCACGAAGGTGACAGTATAGAATTGTAGGGCAGTGTAGAGCGGCAAAATAAAATAAAAACGAGTTACTCAAATGGTAGCAATACGGAAGATTGGGTTACCAGGTCGGGTTTTGATTTACAAACAAATTATATGCATGTAGCGAAGATGACGCATTCAAGTTTTTTTATAGTTTACTGTGGTGTTGCTTTTTTTTTTTTTTTTTTTTTTTTTTTTTCTAATCGTTTTTTTGTAATATCCTCCATGAGAGTAACACGGAGTATTCATCACAAGCATACTCGTGAAATGCATTTTGTATGCTCCATTTGATAATCCAGTTCATAACTCCCGCGCAACTTTTTTTTTTTTTTTTCCCCCTTCCAATGGGTATGGATTATTCCTCCTCATCCCTTCGGTGACACGCGCCAAGAGGAAAATAAAAAAAAACCCCGCCGCTTTCCCGATTCGCAGAAAAAAATAAAATAAAATAATACAAAAAAAAAAAAAAAAAAAAAAAAAAAAGATAACCGATCGAACAAACAGGTTAGGTAAAATAACCACAAAAGGAGAAGAGGCAGTTTGGTAAGAAGGAAGGAACAGAAGGAACTAAACTATAAATCACGAATTATAAATGGTGAATGGTATATGATGAATGAACTGCTGAGTTTATCATTTATTTTATTTTTTTTTTTTTTTCCAAAGCAGGAAGAACTACTTCTACATTACCAAAAGGGGGTTGCTTAAGAGGGATGCATACTTAGCTTTTCCATGCAGTTAATTTTTTTTTTTTTTTTTTTTTTTTTTTTTTTTTTTCGAGCGCTACCACCCACATACCACGTGGATAAATTAATAGTAACTTCTACATAACAGAAAGAAGTGGTGAACCCCAGTTGGCAGCCCCTGACTTTTGTGTTAGCCAACACGTGTAACGCGATTTTTTTTTTTTTTCTTCTTTTGGATAGCGCATTGGAATAGGTGTCCTAACTAAGTGTAGAATATATACCAACACAGGTGGGGGAGGAGAAGAAGAAGCCAATTGGGTATTCATAATTTTCTTCGCGGAAGAAGAGACAAAAACGTGCGTGTCAGCGTATAGAAATTATTTAAGTAGTGAACACTACGACAGAAGTTGCCCTTCCGTCGTTCACCTCCTCCTTTGCAGTAATTTCTCCTCTCCTTTTTTCCCACCATGGCCATCAGAGTTCAGTTCGAAAACTCCAACGAGGTTGGCGTCTTCGCCAGGCTGACGAACTCCTACGCACTGATTGCCATGGGCGGATCGGAAAACTTTTCCAGTGTGTTCGAATCGGAGTTGTCTCAACACATTCCCCTTGTATACACCACCATCGGGGGTACCAAAGTCATTGGCAGAGTTTGCGTCGGAAACAGGAAGGGTTTACTTGTGTCCAGCATATGTACAGACCAGGAGCTACTCCACTTAAGAAACGCACTTCCAGAAAATGTTAAAATAAAGAGAATCGAGGAGCGCCTTTCAGCCTTAGGTAATTGTATAACGGCAAATGATTATGTAGGTTTAGTTCATACAGACATAGACAGAGAAACGGAAGAAATAATTCAAGATGTACTAGATATAGAAGTTTTTCGTACTTCTATCGCGGGTAATTTACTTGTAGGTACCTATTCATATTTTACAAACAATGGAGGATTGGTACATGCCATGACATCATCTCAAGAAATCGAGGAGCTGTCAGAATTGTTACAAATTCCCTTAATTACCGGAACGGTTAACAGAGGAAGTGATCTCATCGGGGCTGGACTGGTCGCCAACGATTGGTCGGCCTTCTGTGGCATGGATACCACTGCCATCGAGTTGAATATAATTGAGAAGGTTTTTAAGTTGAATAGCATAGAAGACGCCAACATCGAAGACAACTTCAAATACAAGTCTTCCATAATTCAGACTATGATTTAGTGAACGGATCACCTGTGAAGAAGAACACGCTTATACGTTGCATTTCGGATATGCGCATTGCAGTTCGGCTATGCATTGCATTCACACCACACATATGTACTATCCCCTATTTTTGTATTTCCTCCCGGTTGTCTAATTTTTCCTCTTTTTTTTTTTTTTTTTTTTTTTTTTTTTACCCTAACCAGTGGGTAATCGCCTACCTCAGATGCGCCATTAGTCAATCGTTGCGCAAATGCAGGTGAACATGAATGAGAAGCTTCTATGTGAGAGGGGTTCCCTCACACCTGAGGGGAAAGCGCCTCGTCAGGAGGAAACCCCATGAGGTCGCAAAGTTATGGGGTCCTTCTCTTTTCCTTTCTCCCTTTACCTCCTTTTTTCTTTATATATATATATATATATATATACTTTTTTTTTTTTTTTTTTTTTTTTTTTTTTTTTTTTTTTCTCTTCTTATGTATCCCCTCCTCCGGTGAACACAACAACCGAACAGGAAAAAAAAAAAAAAAAAAGAAAATTAATAAAATAAACTTATTTGAATTTTCCTATGGAATAAAACGAGCTAGTCGTGGAGTTAATTTCGTTGTTATGTGGATGACCGGTTGGTCAGTTGGTTTGGTTGACCGGTTGGTCAGTTGGTTTGGTTGACCGGTTGGTCAGTTGGTTTGGTTGACCGGTTGGTCAGTTGGTTTAGTCGACCGGTTAGACGGTTGGTTTGGTTGACCGGTTAGACGGTCGATTGGGTTCTGCGCTAAACGTGGGCGAAGACGACGCGTACGGGGTAGCCGGCCAGCACGATTTCCTCGTCGTGCATTTTTCCTGCGATTCCCTCGTAATCCTCCTGGGAAGGTACCACGTTCAGTTCGCGTCGAAGGCACTTCTGAATGTATTCCATCTCACTCACCATGTTATTGCGAAGTGTGTCGTCTGCAATATATACATGCATTTTAACAGGAGAGTTTTGATTTAAGGATAGACTCTTTCTCATTTTCTGTACATGGTTGCACAGTTCTCTTGCAATAGCCTTATTCTCCAGTTGTTCATCTGTGCTGAAATCTATCAGAATCGTTACGGTTTCGTTGCTTATAATGTCTGTGTTTTTGTCTTGAAAAATCGGCTTCATCTGTATAAGGATATCGTCTCCCTCTAGAGTCACTTCGTCCAAAGTTATCTTCCCTTCCATTTGGTATTGCTTAATGGATTTAGAATCCATATTTTTTATACTATTCTGCACCTTCTTCAAGTTACCTCCTAATTTACTACCCAGAGTTTTGTAGTTTGGCAAGGCAGTGAAGTCAATGCAACTCGTATCGTTTGAACACTCCACCTGGAGAACATTCAACTCTTCCTTTATGTAGTGCTTTATTTGATCGAAGTTTACAAAGTAACTTTCCGTTGGATGTAAAATGGTAATCTTCTTTACTGGCTTTTTGCTCGCTACCTTTCTCCTCTCTCGGAGTACTCTACCCAGAAGAATTACCGCTTTCATTTTTTCGATGAGCTCAATGATTTCGTCGTCAATGTTGTAATTCTCATCCACTTGCGGAACCATCAGGAAGTGTACGCTTTCATCAGTCACCCCGCGGTCCACCTTTCCATTGCTCGTCGCTCCTGTATCCTCTGCGGTACTCTTCACCCTCCTCAACTGTTGATATATGTACTCCGTAATGAAGGGAGTGAATGGGGCCATCAGAACAGTGAATAGGTGAAGCGTTTTATAAGTCGTACAAAGAGACTGCAGGCAGTTTTCCTCCCCAAGGCTACCCCTCATTCGATCCCTATTAAGTCGTATGTACCAGTTTGTTAAATTCTCAATAAACTGCAAAAGTTTCGGAAGAACATTGTAAAGTTTGTATGCCTTCATCTCAGCGTGCACATGTTTCGTTAATTTTTGGACAGAAGAAAATATCCACCTATCCATTATATTACTGTTCTTGTAAACCCATATTTCATCAAAGAGGAATTCCTTCTTATTCAAACATTCATATCGAGTAACTTCCTGTGAAAAAAATCTAAAGCTATGATAAAACGGAAGGATAAAACTTTTAACCACTTCATTAACACCCTTTTCTTGAAACTTTAAATTTTCAGCTCGTACAGCAACGGAGTTGATAAGATAAAGTCGCAAACTATCAGCTCCATACTTATCTAAAATATACATGGGATCTGGATAATTTTTCAATCTTTTGCTCATTTTTTTTCCATCTGAAGCCAATACAAGACCATTACAAATTAAGTTTTTAAAAGGAGCCTTATCAAATAGTAAGGTACTAATAACAAGGAGAGTGTAGAACCATCCTCTTGTCTGATCTAACCCCTCTGCGATAAAATCGGCTGGAAATATGTTTTGAAAATCTTCCTTTGCGGTACTAAATGGGTAATGCACCTTGGCATATGGCATAGAGCCACTCTCAAACCAACAGTCAAACACTTCTGAAATACGTTTCAGTTTGGGATACTCCTTCCCCTTAGGATTATCTATTTCGATGTGATCAATGAAGTGCCTGTGTAAATCACTTATATTCTTCACACCGGATAGTTGCTCCAAATGAGAGATGCTTTCTACACACACTACAGTCTCCATTTTTTCGTCTGCCCATATAGGGATGGGTGTACCCCAGTATCGGTTCCTACTGATACACCAATCCTTTGCATCGGCAATCCAATTGTGGAATTTTTTCTCTTTAATATGATAAGGAATCCAATAAGTGGTATCGTTATTTTTTACAAGCTCTTTGGTGGAATTACTTACCCGTATAAACCATGCCGGGATGGCTCTATATATCAAGGGCGTATCGCTTCTCCAACAAAAAGGGTAGGAGTGCACAATTGTATTATTGCTTAGTAGTCGATTCTCATTCTTCAAATATTTTTTTATCACATTATCTGCTTCTTTAATATAAAGGTTCTGAACTATTTCTACTTCGTTAGTGAAATATCCATTTGCATCCACAGGATCAATGAAGATAGATTTTTCCGGGTCAATAACTCCATTATTTTTGCACACCCTAAAATCGTCTTCTCCGTATGTCGGTGCGCAGTGCACTATCCCTGTACCCGCATCGTCTGTTACAAAATCGTCCGCCAAAATTTTATATGCTCTTTCCTTAAAATTGTATTTGTCATAGAAGTAGTTGAAAAGGGGTTTATATCTCAACCCCTTTAGATACTTTCCTTTGAATCGGTTTATAATTTTCAAATCCTCAACATTCCACTTCAGTTCCTTCAGAACCCATTCCAGTCTACACTCCCCTACGATGACTACTCGATTGCTTTTCACATGATGAATACGAAGGTATGTGAAGTTCTCATTCACACAGAGAGCCAAATTCGATGGTAGCGTCCAGGGGGTAGTGGTCCACGCCAGGATTTCACTATCTCCATGGAAAGAAACACATTTACTTGTACTCTCCCCTTGTGTCCACTCCTCCCTTTTCTCATTATACAACACAGCAAATTTCTCCCCCAAGAGTTCTTTCGCCTCTTCTACCTGGCACTCCTCCTCCACTGAAGGGAAATCAGACAAAAGAACAAAGCTGACGATAACACTTGGATCTGGAGTATCCTTGTAATTAAGGTTAAGTTCAAAATTAGAAATGGGTGTGTTACATTTGCATGAGTAGGGCATCACCTTAAAGGATTTATACACATAATTCTTTTTGTACAGTTCACTAAAAACCCACCAAACACTCTCCATAAATGTTGTATCCATGGTTTTGTAATCATTTTTAAAATCAATCCATCTGCCAATCCTCTCAACCGTCTTGACCCACTCGTTGGAATATTTCAGAACAATGTTTCTACATTTTTCATTATATACATCAATACCCATTTTTAAGATATCTTCCTTTTTGTTAATGTTGTTTTCTTTTTCTATTTCGTACTCGATGGGTAGTCCATGGCAATCCCATCCAAATTTCCTCTCCACTGAGAACCCGCATTGATAATTGTATCTGGTAACGCAATCTTTTATAATTCCTGCGAGAAGATGCCCATAATGTGGAAGACCCGTGGCAAAAGGTGGCCCATCATAAAATATAAAGGCCTTTTTTCCTTTGGCTAGCTTGTTCGACGTATTAAACGCGTCGATACTCTTCCAGTAGGAGAGCACCTTATGTTCCTCCTCTACGATGTTCGGGTTTTCTGAGACCCCATCGAATGTTACGTAGCTTGTCGATGCTCCTTCCATGAATTTTGTATTAACTATACTTGGGGTGAATTTGGCTTTGTCGCCTCGTGTGCCTCTCCGTCCCTGTGTCAGGGTTACCGATGCGAAGCGTCTCTGTACGATATACACGCTGACTCTTGCCCCTCGCCTGAGCATAAACGTTGCGTCTGGGGGGCTTCCTCAGCGATGCACGTAAGGGTAAAAAAAAAAAAAAAGAAAAAAAGAAAAAAAGAAAAAAAAAAGAAGGTGGGGGGAGAAATAACCCTGCACTTATGGCAGTTGTATTAGTTATCGCAACACTCGATAAAACATTCTCTCGTTGATGCTGTTCTTCAAAATGCCGACTAATTTGGCGAACTAACAATTGGTAAGCTCTGTGCTTTTTTTCCTTCAGCGTTTCCGTTGTTTGTTCTCCTATGTTTACGCTCCTATGTTTTTTTATTCACGAATTTTGAGTTCCTTATATAAGAACTTTTTACGTCAGCACTTTTTTACTTTATCATTTTCCTCCTTTTTTCCGTTGCGTGCAGTTGCATTTTTTTTTTTTTTTTTTTTTTTTTTTTTTCTTTCGCACCGCAAGCAACTGGAAGAGGACGTTCTCCCTCAGCCGCAAAAGGGGCTACTTGTGGCAAGGTGGCATAACCCCGTGTGCGCATATTTTATACATTTAGGGGTTATGCCCTTACGTGGCGCAAGGAATATGCACTGCTGGTGCTACATTTCGTGCATGTATGTAAGGTCAGGCACTGTAGTAAGGCCGTTTTTTTTTTTTTTTTTCTTCTTTTTTTTTCTTTTTTTGCCACACGCCCGTCATCGCCACCCCGCAGTTGTGGGAGTGAGAGTTGCTAACCGGGGAACTCGCACATGCCCCACAGAGTTTTGCAAAAAAAAAAAAAAAAAAAAAGTTCTGTGCCGTAAAGCAGTTGTATGAGCCGAATGAGCATACCCATCTGCGAAAAGCATTGGCCACGCGATAACGAATAACCCTCTCTGCTGAACACCCTATCTATAGGTTCTTGCAGGAACGTGCGTGTAAGGGTTCCTACTAACTGTAAAACGGAGTATCCCGCACATGTATTGAAATACACTTCCCGTGAGAGGGGCATCATATATAATACAAAAAATTTTGAGAGCGTAGCATATAGTGCCTATTCCGCAGTTGCTATTTCGAAGCGCCCTCCTCTTCTACACCTTTTTTTGTGGAGCGCATACACAAACTACACAACCCGCAGAAGCTGTGAAACACGCGTAATAACAGCACACGAATCTTATACATTTATGTACGCGTAAACCAGAGAATAGTTCTTCCGAAGATGAAGTTCTCTTTCCTGTCATCCCTTGTTGCCATCTACCTCACGGTAGCTCTGGCGAAGAGAGTTACTGTGGGCGGAAATTTGGTGAGTTCCTCGGAGGCAAGAACGGAGTTGCCATCTGATGCCCCTATTCCCCGTTCCCTTCTCCGCCTCTTCATTTGGATTCCATTTTACTTTTTTATTTTCCCGCCTTTTGCCATATCCCCATTTTAGAATTTCGTAACGAGCAACCCGAGGCAACTGCAGCGGAGTTCTTCGCAGAGGCTGCGGGCCACAGGTTCGTCATTCTTTTTTTTTTTTTTTCACGGTTTACCCAATGATGCATCCTCGTCTTATGCACGGCGTGGAGTACACAATGGAAGCATGGGATACCTAGAATATGTGTGTATATAGGTGGTGCGTGTAACACCTGTCTGACTCTAACATCTCATTAGTCGTACTTCACTACCATCCTTAAATTTCATTCCTTTTTTTTTTTTTTCAGAGTACAAACTGGAGAATAAAATTATACGGGGGCCCTTGACTCCTCTGAATGAGTTCGTTTTGGTCCAGAAGGATGAGGCGTATGATACCACGGAGGCTGGCGTCTTCATCGGCGATACGGTAAATTGGGATAGTGTGCAGTAGCACCGAGTTCGTGCAGTGCTCATCTGGCGTAGCGCTGTGCTATGAATCTCTGTAACCGCTGATCTGCCTGCCCCATTTCATCACTTATGGTTTTTTCCATTTTGCCCCTCCCTTCCTTCCACGCAGATGCGAAAGAATCAGTACATCGGCAAAATTCTAGGTGTGGGCACTGGAGCTGTTAATACCAAAAACGGGTAAGAACAAACCACTGGCTCCTACTAGTTTAGGGAGGAGGCACATTTGGTACATCCCTTATACCAAATGGAGGGTATAACCCCTCGAAGTGGAAATTTGCACCCGAGTGGGCACATAAAATGGACACTGCGCAAATAGGCTGAATTTTTAAAAACAAAATAAATTTTAAAAAGAGAATACTATAAAGGCGCAAAAAAGAAAGACCGTTTTTTTTTTTTTTTTTTTCAAAAATCCCTTTTTCGATCACCCACTTGTGGAAGGAAAAATGTGGAATAAAAAAAAAAAAAAACACAAACAAAAGGAAAAAAAAAAAAAAAAAAAAAAAAAAAGGAAAAAAGATCCACAAAAAAGTAGTTACCATTACGGATGAGAAGCTTGGCTTCCTCTTTTTCCCCACCCCCCATTAATGCATTCACAAAAAATGTAAGCTCTTAAAGAGGTTTCTTCTTTTTACATATATATATTTCCCTCCTCTGCCCTGCAGCGAAAGAGTACCGATAGACATCCAGGTTGGCGATGTCGTCATTTTCAACCCCAGCGATGGATCCAAAGTAAGGCATTGTGTAGGAGTTGTGTGGCCTATATTGGAGGCCTCCACACCATGAGAGGGGAAAACGGAACTGCGCTTCTTCAACAACCAAAGGGCTTTCTCCTGACCCACCCTATTTCCTCACCCTTCGCAGATAAAATACAACGACAAGGAGTGCCTACTAATATCGAACGAAGAAATCCTGGCGAAAATCAACGATGCATCCGTGGAGGTGAGACCAGACAATGTCACTCCCTTCTATGACCGCGTGCTTATCAAATTAATAGATACAAACGCAGCGTCCAATTCGCTAGTAATAATGCCTGAGTCCAAGAGCGAAAAATCAACGGACGGCCTTGTTGTAGCAGTTGGCGATGGTATTTACGATTCGAATAATAACAAAGTGCCAATGGATATACGTGTAAACGACTACATCAAATTTTCTCCCTTCTCCAATGAAAGCTGTGAGTTCACCTATAACGGGGAGAAGTTCACCTTTGTGAGGGGAAGGTATATCATGGCCAAGTATTAAAAAAAATAATAATAAATAAAAAAAAAAAAAAAAATGACCTTTTGGCTAGCTGGCTAGCTAAATTGACTAAACAGCTGTTTTTTTTTTTTTTTTTTTTTTTTTTTTTCCCTAAACGAGTCAAGTTGTCCAGATTGACAACTGTTTTGGTTTGGCCTCTACTCTTTCCACGGGGCCGAGCTCTCCACATCTTTAATTCCCTTCCCAGTTGTGGGCTTTTCAATTGGCCAACAGGGGAGAATTTCCTTTCCACTCCACCGTCCTGTGTGCGTGTGTGTGTTTTCCACTTGCTTGAGGTGTATGCTACATGTACATATGAGTATGCTCTTAATGTCACCTTTTTAATCATTTTTTTTTTGTTGTTTTATTTGAAATTTATATATGGAATAAAAACATAGACAAGGGGGGTTCCCCTTTTTCTTTTATATAAAATATACCACGTTAAGTGAAACGCTTTTCTAAGAGAAGATGATGTCCCTTCGTCTTCACTTTTTTGTACACGAGATATAATTGGCCATACGTAGATGGAAATAAAAGGTAGGGCACGATCCGTTCCGTTGAAATTTCGAAGAAGGGGAAAATCCTCGTCCACCATTTTGTGTGCACTAAAAAGTTTTACACAGCGTAGAGCTGAAATAACATCCGTCTAAAGATGTATCAACAAGGTGCGATTAAGTGAAAAGTTTTTTTTTTTTTTTTTTTTTTTTCACGTGTGTGTATTTTGTTCAGTTTTGGGAGAAGGGACCCAACATGGATACTAGAAAAAACTAATGTGAACGATGGGAATAAGATGTATTATGCATAAGGGGATTTTCTCCTCTCTTTGTGTATTTTTATACCCCGCCCGTTTAACTTACAACACGGATAAAGGAAATCACAGCCCGAAGTAATCGCAGAGTTACCATCGGGTAAAATCGTGCGCGCCTTATGTCGCCAATGATTTGTAGAATATCCACCAGCGTATAATTCTTCATAATTCTTTTTAGCTCTCGATAATTTTTACCATACATGGGGGATCCACCTCGTTCGCATGTTCTGATGTAGTAGTTTATCAGTTCACATTCTCGATCATGGATACTTTGATCTTCAAAATTATAGGAATGTCCCCTTTCGCACTCACCTACGTTGACCTCCCGTACGTGATGCATAAACTGAACGGAAGCAAACACGCATAGAGCTTCCTCCAACTCAGGCGACAAATAATAAGCTAAACTTTTGTGGAATTTACCCCCACGTTTATTCTGACTTTCTATATGAAAAGACCTCATGTGCAGCTTCTTTACAATTTTTTTTATTTTCTCAAAGTGCACAGATGTGTCCAAATGCGAAACCCATAAATATGTGTGCATCAATTCGTGAGACATGTAGAAGTAGAAGGAAATATCTGGCAAGGAATTAGCTAACGAGACATGGTCAACCAATTTTATGTGCTCATTATTTTGAGGCAAAATTTCAGTTAGCTCTAAATTTCTATAGACATAATTATGTATCATTTTATTCTGCTCATGTAGGAGGAGTAATTTTTTCTGCGACACGATTACACAGTTGCACGATGCTATGGTTCTTTCTCCGTCTTCATTGTGCTTCAACATATTCCGTAGGTATAACACATCGGTACATTTAAGCTCGTTGTGTAGCAGACGTGTGAAAATTTCTTCTTCCTTCATTTGGTTGGAAAAGGATAGCACCAGATCGAGATGGTAGGATTTCCGTGCTGTCGCGGTAGCAGTTTTGAAAGCCGTTTTGAAAGCCGTTCTGGAAGCCGTTCTGGAAGCCGTTTTGAAAGCCGTTTTGGAAGTCGTTTTGGAAACTGTTTGGGAAGCCTCTGGGGTAGCTGCTTTAGAATCGATCCGGGTCGAAATACGAGTCGAGATTCTCGTTTTTTTCTTCTTCTCCATATCAGGGGTTGTATTGTTCTTTTCCTCCCCCTCCTCTGTTGCCCCTGTCTTTTGTAGAGAAATTCTGCCTCGCCTATCTTTACCACTTTCCTTCTTCCGACTTCTCAGCAATTTGATGTATTCCAACAGGGGCGCTGTTGCCTTGTTGTATAGACTCGATTTTGTGGAAACCAATTTCTTCAGTTTGTGAAATTTCCGTTCTCTCCTTCTCTCTTGTTTCTCATTAATATGGTTTTTATCCTCTGTAGGTGGTAGCTTTCTATGGGGAGAGACGGAATCGGTATAATTTTCCTTCCTCTCTTTCGCAATGCTCATAAGGGGATGTCCACCTCCATATCTTCCTTCTACTTTGTTATTTTCCGAGTTATTATTTTTTGGAGGGGTGGAAAAGTTCACCCTTTGTGCTTCTTCATCTGTTTGTTTTATTATATCCTTTTTTTTTCTTCTCTTTTTTGGCCCATGCCTAGAACGAGTTAGTTTCCGAAGGAGTGTTTTTATGTCCCTCTTTTGGTTCTGTTCCGTTTTGTAGTCTCCTCCTCCAATGAGCTTGTCGTTTTCTCCATTCCTTGGGGAATCCCCTCCTGGAGCTGAAACCTCGTTGAGTTTGGTTGACTCTCCACTCTGCGCATAGCCAATGTGGTCATACTCAAAGGTGAAGCGGTGATTCGCGTCGTTAAACTTTTCCTTATTAAAGGTGTAAATATTCTGATAGGTCATAAAATTGGGGGGAACCCTAATCCCCATATACAAATCTAGGAGGTACAAAATTTCAGGTATGACATCTCCCACTTTTTTATGGCAACAGATAATAGGAAGCTCACAACATATGTCACACAAATTATCATACGTTGATTTACAGCAAGGGGTGCACCTTCGTGAGGATATCTTTTCCTTTATTTTCCTTTCACAGGAGAAGCAATTTTTCAAGTTGGTTTTGCATTGGACACACATTTTGTATGACTTCCACATGACATGGTGGTATGGCTTCCCACCTGTGCTACCGAAGCAGTAGCAACAAGTATCTTCGGAGGGAGGACCCATCTGCGTGTTTCCATCAAAAATAATATATGGGTTGTAATCCCCACCATAGATCAGTTGAACATTCGTATGAAGCTTAGGGTAAGAGACACCTATTTTAAATGCTGCCACATTTATAGAAAGAGAAAGTAAATCACCTCACAGTTAAACTCCATTATAAAAAGCAGAGCGAAGCAGAGGATGATAAAAACTTGCTTGCATATTATGTAAAAGCGAACCAAACAAGACAAAGATGCGTATAAGTAGCAAATACATATGTAGTGACACAGAAGGGCGTAGAAGTACGGGTACAGGCACAAGGACGTTGGGTCGTGCAAGTACCAGTTCGCTAAGTGAAGCACATACATGGTTAACTTTAAAAAAGGAGGAAAACTCAAAAACGTCTTGGTAAGGCAGGTCTATCGAAGGGGAAAAAATAAGGAGAAAAAAAAAAAAAAAAAAAAAAAAAAGGGATTACAAGAAAAAAACAAAACGGTGAAATAGGCAGCCACGAAGCGGGGGGAAAAAAAAAGATAACATTCCACGGAGCATCACAAAAAAGACGCGCATAGTGGGAGCATGTCCTAATCAACGTTTCCCCCGAAATCGATCAAACATTATTTGCAAGGGGACAAGCACGTTTTCAGTTGAATCCTCTTTTTGCTTTTCCTTTTCAAAAATTTATGCGTGTGGTTCCCGTTTCAGTTCTCTTGCGTGTGCATGGTGACGTTGGCAGGTGGCATGTTTTTAAAGGAGGCGAACAAATGTTGGCAAAAAATGTTCATTGTAAAGGCTCGTTGTAAATGTTCGTTGTAAATCTTCGTTGCTAAATTTTGTCGCAAAAATTTGTTCGAGCGGACGCAAACAACGGTTGTACAAATGATCGAGCGGAGCGAAGGCACACTCTGGCTGAACTTGTTTCGCAGGAAGTGTGGCCCCTGATTCTCCATGTTGTAAAGCAGGCAGACAAACTAGTAAAGCGCGAAAAAAGCAACATTTCTGAAAAATTCATCAGAGGGGAATAAAAAAAAAGCGCAGACAGATTAAACAATGAGACTTCTCTCTCCATATGGCAGTTTTGGTGCGTTTTCTCCATTCAGTGTATGTGCATGCAGAGTTCGATTCCAAAAGAAAAAAAAAAATAAATAAATAAAAAATATAGGAGAGCCCACGTTCATACTGCAGAAAAAAATATTCACCTGAACAGCAGCTAAAAAAAAAAAAAAATAATAATTAACACATTTACCTGAACAGGTAGCGAAAAAAATATATATATATACACTTTTGCCTGAACAAGCCAGTAAAAAAAAAAAAAAAAAAAAAAAAAAAGAAAATTCGCTGCCTCTTTATAAGAAGCTAAATTGTGGACTTATTCACTTAGTTAAGAAAAGAGCGCAGGTGATTAACGCAGATAAGATGGGGGTATGCGCCTTAAAAAGGAACCCCCCCCTTCCAAATATAAGAGCCAGGATAATGTGAAATTAGTAAAGTCCATTGGGGAAGTTTAAGCGCGTAACTGACCGAATCGTACGCCGAATTCGTGTCAGAGCGCACATTCACCGTGCGGCGTTTCAACAGGGGAGAGAGAAAGAATAAGGGCATCATTCAAAGATTGAGCTGAGCAGATTTAGGGGATAATTCAAGAAAGCGGAAAAAGATAACAACGCGGAATATGGGGGATTAACCTGCCGGAACAGATGCAAGTGCAGGAAATATCAACAAAGGGGCTACTCCCAACAGACGCGCACAAAAAAAAAAAAAAAAAAAAAGAAAAAGAAAAGAAAGATAAATGACAAAACGGAAGGGAACGAATGTATACCATCCGCAGCGGAGTTGTAAAGATGAAAAGACGATCTGTTCGCATAATGCTCTCCCCGCGATGTTGTTGCATATTGATTGTGGCACCTTCGTAAGAACAACTCTTGCATAAATCCGTATAGTGGGAGGAAGAATCAGCGAGGATTGAGCTAATTGATTGGATAAAGATACGCTCTGCGCTGGTGTGTATAGAAGTGCCAACGGAAGCGCTCACATGAAATAGAGCAAAAATAAGGAAACTCATTGGGGAGACAACAAACTCACCCAGGTTGCACTCCGTACAAAATAGCGAACGTAAAAAATGGACAAAGGCACAAAATATAGTTTATTTTTCTTTTTCTTACGACCCCCATCAGAATAAGACATAGAGCTTATTTTGCTCATCCACTTATTTTTAATAACCTACATGAGGTGTAAAAACTATGAATTTTGTTCCGAAACAATTCTGCCTTTTTATCTTTTGGGTGATATTACACACAGCAAGCCCGTCCAATTGTCTCATATCAAATTACAATACGGTTAAGGTTGATAGCGGTAGATTGTCCTTCCCCGTATATGACATTTTCAGGAACAAGGAAAATCTACAAAGGGGACACCTTGCCTTAAGGAGGAAAGAAGGTAAAGTGAGTACACACAATTTGAGCAAACTCTGTAACTTACAAGTAAAAAGGGAGGATAAAAAATCGAAAAATTGCTACACCTCCCAGAAATGCTCACTCAAAAATGTAGCGAGCGGTTCTAAAAATGCCAAGGGGGGAAGTCTCGAAGGTGGCCTAAGGGATGTACTACACGGGGGCGCCCCAAAGAAGTGGCCACAGTTAAGCGAACAAACAAAGGGCTCAGATAGGGAAAAGCCTAATCCGTGTGACACTGTTAGCCATATGAATTATGCCAAAAGACGGACAAGGGGACAAACGACCAAGCATCAAGTACTCAATTGTGATTCAGACTATCCAAATGAGGAAACTCGAGAACCGAATGATGTGAATCTCTTGCAGAAGGAAAAAAAATATAGCAGACAAATATATACGCACGGATATGAAGAAGAAAAAAAAATTCGAAAGAGTAAAATATTAATCGTCGGCCTAAATGGGGTAAGTAGCGAAATATGCAAAAATTTAATTCTTTGCGGAGTGAAGGAAATAGGAATATATGACAATGACATTTTGAGGATGGACGACCTAGATAACCTCTTCTTTTGCGAGAAGAAATTTATAGACAAGGAAAAAAAAAGCATAGCTTGTGTGCAGAACATGCGTAAGTTGAATGACAACTGCAAAATTGAAGTCATCACAAATGTTGAAAATGCGGTGCAACACTACGACGTAGTTGTCTCCGCAAATCAAAGCAACCATATTAATATAAAACTGAGTAATTTGTGCAGAAAGGCAAGTATCAATGGAGAAAGAAAAAAGTTCATTTGTGTAAATACGGTGGGCCTGTTTGGACGCATTTTTGTCGACTTTGGACAGTTTACATATTCCAATTCGAAAAACAATGGAGAGTTGTACGACATAAGCAAAGTGGAACTGGCAGGCGATGATCACGCCGTCCTGCATCTTTTGCCCCATTACAGGAATGTTCACTTGAACGAGAAGGATGTGCTGATTCTACGTGTGCAAGATGGAAATCAGCAGGTTGTGAATATCCCCTGCGAAATTACAGACTTGTGCAAGGGAAGTAACAAAATCCGTGTTACCATTTTGAAAAAAAAAAATGCATTGGACACTTTTGCGGGTTATATACTTCCCCTACGAGTTTTACAGTACGTAGGAAAAACGAGTCACGATTTCCGTATGCATCTGTTTGAAAAATTGAGGAAGATGCTCCAACGGATAAGCGGCAACCATTATATGCAAGAAGTCCTTTTGAAAACTTCATCCCGAAATATGAGTATCAAAAAAGTGCCTGAACAGGTCAGGTTAAATTATAAAAGTTTGGAGGAATATTTAAACATTGTACAGCGAAAATTGGACAGAGGAAAAAGTTATGCGCCGTGGTCCCTCCTCATGGCGTTGTTTAGGCGTGCAGATGAAGGAGACCAAGTGAGCGACGAAGAGCTGTGCTTCTTATGTTACGAAGAAATGATAAAGCATAAGAAGGGGAATAAAATATTCACTCCAGAGGAAATTCAAGAATTTCAAAATTGGTGTAAAAAAAAAAAAAAAAATATGAACGTTCAGGTAGTAAATGAATTTTGTTCAGCTGCACACATCGAATTGTCGCCATTTTCTGCATTTTTTGGATCGTTGGTGACGCAAGAAATTTTAAAAGGTGTGACAGGAAAGTTCAAACCCATTCACCAGACATTTTTTTTCGACAAGAGGGATTTATTTCCCTTTGCGAAAATTACTCATAAATATCACGGAAGGCATATGCACCAGTTGAATTTTTTTGGACCCGAATTTCAGAAATTTTTGAATGAGTTGAATATTTTGCTGATCGGGTCAGGTGCCTTGGGCTGTGAATTTTTGAAGCTACTGGCGTTGATGGGAATTTCCTCGCGTAGGGGCTTATCCCCTGGGGGGCGCATCCAAGTTGTCGATTACGATCTGATTGAGGAATCCAACTTGTCTAGGCAATTCCTGTTCAGTGCAAAAGATGTGGGAAAGTTGAAGTGCGAAGTGGCTGCAGAGAATGTTAAGAAGTTAAATCCGAATGTGAACTGTGGTTTTGTGAAAATGAAGGTGGATGAGTCTATCTTAGGAAACCGGGGCTCACTTCTGAATTGGTTGTTTTCTCACTCGAGGAGTAATGACCAAAAGGGGGGGCACATGTATGGTAGTACATCCGTGGAGGGAATTTGCATAAAGGAGAAAATAAAAGAAAAATCTCTTAACAGAAGAATCACCTCCCCCATTTTGTGCATCCTGTGTTTGGACAATTTCCAAAGCAGAGCAGTGTGTGACACATTCTGCGTGATGAACTCCATTCCAATGATTGAAGCGGGCATAGAGGGTCTAAAGGGAAGTAGCCAAATAGTTATCCCCTTCTCAAGTGAGACGTACACAAGTAACACGATCGATGGACAAGCCGATCATGAACCAAATAACTCGTGCACCATTACATCTTTCCCTAAAGATCCAAAGCATGTAATACAATTTGCAAGAAGTGTTTACAACAATTATTTTACAGACAATGTGATAAAAATGAATAAATTTTTAAATGATCCTGTTTCTTTTATTGGCCGCTTATGTACCTACGACAATGTAAGCAACTTGCTCCAGTTTTTTAAATTAACAAAAATGTATTTCAATTCCAACGTCCATGAAAACGTACAACTTCTCTGGGACAACATCTTTGTGAAAAATATTATCCACTTGCTCAAGAACAACGAAGCAGAATTGCATAAGTATTTTGAACAAGTTCAGAATTTGCCGAAGCCTGTTTCCTTCCATCCAGAAAATAGAAATCACTTACTCTTCTTCCAATGTGCCCTGAAAATTTTCAAAAAAGTTTTCAAAAATTTGATAGACATTTTTTTGGCTAGCCAGAAAAGTCAACATTCAGATGTCTTTTTCTTTAAGGATGAGCAAATGGTGGCTTCCAAATTGCTCTCCTTTGAGGAGGCTATAGGAGAAATTGTGTCGAAGAATGATTTGCGCCTGGATGTGAAACGACTGCTGTACTTCCTCTCCGTCATCCGGAAGAATACCGATCCGCAGTTCTACGCTTCCATCGAGAGGGAGCTCTTTGGGCTGTTCAACAACCCCTTGTTCGTTTTGGCCCTGCGGTGGGTGCAGCGCCAGAAGGAAGAAGCTGGAAAAGGAGCAAGAGTGGAGGTGGATGCAAGTACCCGCGCACGTAAGGAGGTCGCGCTATTCACCCCCCTGATTTGTAATCTCCAGGACGACAAGGACGACATAAACTTTGTGTTCAGCCTAACCAATGTACGGAACGAGAACTACAATTTCCCGGAGGTTCCTATATTGGAATTTTTTAAAATCTGCAACAACATCATTCCGTCTATCATCACGGTCGTTTCGGCCATTTCTGCGCTGGTGTCCCTCGAGTTGTACAAGGTGGCCTATTTGATGCAGTCCCGTAGGAGGGAAATAGAAATGGAGGGAATCTATCCAACGAGCCACTTGCTACAGCGTGAGAAATCCCTCCCTGAGTATCCAATCCAATTTCGCGTGGAGAAGCTAAAGGACCTAACCATTTACACGTACAGAAACAAGGTCTACATTAGCAAAAACGGAAAAGCGTTGTTCTCCTTTCTTAACGTTCCCTACAACGAGCTTGAAATTTTATCAAGCGCAGTTAACAACCATTATTTGAACCTGCAGGATAATTTTTTTACCCATTCTCAACTGAATAGTGTGTGCCCCCCCCTGTCTTATGAAACCTCACCATCAGAATTGATGAACACATTTCAGTTCTCCGTTTGGAACTATCTCTATGTTAATATTTATCCTACAGGGAGAAAGAGGAAGGGCAACGGGCAATGCACAGTGGACTGTACCGTGGGGGAATGTGGGCTGCCCCTTGGTCCGTTCAACTACCGAAAGGGAGATCAGCAGGTGGAGAAAAAGCTAGCCGAAGCTAGTAGGGCATTGCAGAAGGTGGCGAAGAAAGGGTATCCCGGTGAGAATAACCATGACTCTAATGGCGGGAAAAATAATAACGACACCAGCACTAGTAACCTGGAGGACAAGGCGAAAGAGGCGAACAATTTGACAGATTCCATCCTGAAGGATCTGGACACGGTTGGCACTGCATCCGAAGATGAAGCATCTCTTGATGAGGCATCTGTACATATTCGCAACATAAAGAAGAACATGCATCTAATGATGGAGCAGAGCAGAAACGGAGAAGAGTGGTCCAAGGAGGAGGCGGAAAAGGCACTATCAGATTTAGTGAATGCTTTAAGAAAAGTGAAAAAATATACGGAGCATATGAGCAGCCAAGCAAAAGCATTTATAAATATGAGGAATAAAGAAACCAGAGAAGACATCACATTGGATGAACTGGTAACATCCCTGGAAGTTCTCTTCGGTGTATCTATTCAGACAATTGGAGTGAGGGATAAAATAATTTACACCAAGTTTCAGTTGCCCTCTTTTAGGCACTCAGGTAGGAAAAACCTCTCCGTTATATTGCGGGAGCTATTCAAGGCAGATGCAGGTGTTGATACGGAAGCCAGTACCTACATACTGCATATATTTGCTACAGACAGTGCAGGGAGGGAAGTCAGCCTTCCCGACGTACAGGTCAATGTGCACTACCACTGATTTTACTTTCCTTAAATGGTTACCAACTGCAGGAGGCAAAACAAATTCCCCTGCAACGATTTCCTCCGCTGTCGTATTTTCGTCCTTTTTTTTTTTTTTTTTTTGTCACACACATAACTTGTTTGCCCTCATCTGAGGGGTTCTTCAAAATTTATTTTTTTTAACGTTTTAATGACATAAAAAAAAAAAAAAAAAAAAAAGAGGCAACTTCGAGAACGGGCGGCAATCGCGTCGTCCTCGTAAAGGCGGTGTTGAAAAGTGACGCAGAGAATGGGTCAAAAGATGGAGGCAAAAAGAATGGGTTCAGAGAATGGGTCAAAAGATGGAGGCAAAAAGAATGGGTTCAGAGAATGGGTCAAAAGATGGAGGCAAAGAATGGGTTCAGAAAATGGGAAAAAAAATGGGAGAATTTGCTATGCACTTTGCTGTTCTGGGGGTCTCGGCTGGCTTAAAGTGCAGATGTCGCCCCGTGTAAGAAGGTGTAAAAGTGGGGGCAAGGTAATTGGAAGGTGACCGTACGGGGAAGAAGCATCCTTGAGCGGCAACTGCGTGTTTACTGGATCGATACTGCAGTGCTAGTCCTGTCAGATAATTTTCTTGGATGTGAAAAATCGCTTGAAGTAGAAATCTTGGATGATGGCGGCGACGATAATAATTAAAATATTCATGAGGGAGAACCACATCAGGGTATCATTGAGCTTATCACTGGACTTCTTTTCATTCTCCTCCGACGCTCTAATCCTTTTTAAATTCAAGTGGAAGGTAGTCATTTGATCAACGATTTGCTTTAAGTATATGGTAGCTTCATTCAGATGTTCCGACTTGGCTATTTGCGCATAGTCTCTTGCCTCCGTACCATGCTTTATTTCAAAAAACACATCCATAATTTTATTCGTATTATTATATGCGCAGAAGGAGTAGGAGGTAGTGTAGAAGGTTGTAAAGGCTGTCTTTATATCGTGGTCATTAATCGTTTCAAAGAGTGGTACCTTTTTTTGAAAGTTAAATGTTCTTTCGTTTATATCCGTATCGTAGATGAATATAGAGATCGGTAAACTTTTGTTGTCTGTTTTGAATTTCGCCACCACGAGGGTATCCTTATTAATTCGCTCTTTTAAGCATTTTAATTTTTTTGGTCGCACCGTGAGGTAAACCTCTATCGCTCCTGTGCGCAGACATTGAAGGGTCAGCACCACGAACAGTGCTGCTAGCTGGGCCAGTCGTCTCACCATGTCGAACTGGTAACTTCTGCGAACCGGCCCCTTTACAATTCATACACAACACTTTTAAGTTTCTTTCTAATTCTCCAGGGGGTATTTTCACAATCAATTAACACGTACCAATACATATATATGTGCACACAGAATATTCAAATAAAATGTGCAGGCAAAATGGAAGTGAATTTTTTTTTTTTTTTTTTTTTTTTTTCGCTACCTCGTGCTGACCAATTGGGAGAAAGGCGCCTCTTTCCCCTTTTACTCAAAAAAAAAAAAAAAAACAAAAAAAAAAAAAATTCCCAAAAAGTAAATAGCCACACAAGTGGAGGAATCTGTGCAACAATTTTCACCCTCTAAACAAAGGCGCTTTCATACATGTGCAAAAATATCCCCTGAGCATACATGACATAGCCAAGGTGGTCCTCCTATCCTATGCCTTGGGGCCCACAAACTTGTCGTCAAGGTGGTGAACATATATATATGTAAAAGTGCTTTTCCCATTTCAGTCTTCTCCCAACTTGAGCGTAAAAATGTATGCAGGAAAAAATGCAAAAAAAAAAAAAAAAAAAAAATGCGCATGAAAAATATGTGGTTAATGTTAACACCCCGCACAGGAGACTCATTTGCCAATCCGTGTCGTTTGTAATTTCCCGCCCTTCCAGTTGGTGCACTTGACGCTTGGCCATTCGGAATGACATACCTGCATGGGATACTCGACGTGGGAGAGAACATCTCCCGAATTGCAAGTATGTCGGGGAAACAAGGCAAGAAATGAAAAAGGCAGAAAAGCAAAAACGTTCAGAAAAATATTAAAAAAAAAAAAAAAAAAAAAAAAAGCGTGAAAAAAGTGCTGGAAAAGCGAAAAAGAAAAACGTGTGAGTGCCCCACTTAGTCACGA
This sequence comes from Plasmodium knowlesi strain H, assembly GCF_000006355.2. Taxonomy (NCBI): domain Eukaryota; phylum Apicomplexa; class Aconoidasida; order Haemosporida; family Plasmodiidae; genus Plasmodium; species Plasmodium knowlesi. The sequence continues at coordinate 2,960,111 of NC_011913.2, read as the reverse complement.
ATGATGAAAAAACAAAATGGAGTAACATTGAAATTGGAAAGTGGCCAAAATATGTAAACCGAAGAGTGTGTAGAGGGTAAACTCTCCTTCAATCACGTTAATTGCCAACCGGTGGTTCGTTGCCCCTTTTTTTTGGGGATAACTCCAAAGGGTTACCACCACAATTAGGTAATCAGAACAAGGGGAAAAACAACTTCAGTCCTTTTCTTTTTTCTTTTTCCTTTTTTTTTTTTTTTTCTCTCACATCAGTGACATCCATTTTGTAATCACTACAACCTCTACATGGTCATATGTCTTCAAATTTTCTCCCCCCAAAAGAAATAACCAAACACATAGGAGGATAATATATAACATTTCATACTTTTCCCTTAACGACAAAAAAGCACTAATTTGTAAATTCAGCATCACAGAAAAGAGAATTATTTATCCACATCCTTGAATAACCCACCAATCATCCCACCTGCATGCTCGCCCAAACGTAATACAATAGCTTCCACCTGAACGAAGGAGCGCTACCAACGGTACTGTTAGCCTTAGTGGAGACGCCATCAACAGGTTTGAACCACCCCCCCCTTCTGAGGAAACACTATTAAGAAGCTTCCTCCTCCACGGTGTCGGAACTCTCCCAAGGCAGAGAAACCGAAGTTATCAACGTTCACACACCTAACCTCGAAAGAATGATGCCCACCCAGAGTGAAGAACAAACAAAGGCTCAAATACCAAAGAGTCAAGCAAAAATAGTGAATGAGCTGATAGAAAATAAAGACACCATCTGCGCATGGTGTTTTGATGTACTAAAATATGAATTGAAAAATGAAAAATTCGATAAAGTCCCTCCTCTGATCCAGTCACTACATAACGACGGGTTCAAGATCCCCTTCTTCGTGAAATGGATGAAGCTGAATGATGTAAAGGACATGGGTTCTTATAATTACGATGCGTATGAACTAAATGGCTGTATAGGATGCTTAGGCGAAACAGATATAATGGAGCTTCGATATTATGCTTTAGAAAGTTCTCTCAACGATACAAGATTCTATCCCATCACGTTAAAAGATTTTCCTTTCCTTATTGTCACCATAACGTATTTATTTAATTTTGAAAAATGTGCACATGTGTACGACTGGGTCATTGGAAAACATGGCATTAAAATTAGCTTTGTCGCTAACAAGAGGAGGTACTCGTCGACTTTCTTGCCTGAAGTCGCTTCTCAGCATAACTTCGACCACCAAACGACAGTCAAGAAATTGATTAGGAAAGCAAATTACAGGGGTGAAATCAACGACGAGCTTTTGGAGAACATAGAAGTGGAGCGCTACGAGGGGGTCAGCTGCAGCCTCACACACGTGGACTATGAGAGGGTGAAGCGGGACTAGGCCAGGTCAAGCGATCAGATCAAGTAGAGATAGGAAGTAGTGTGCGACATACAAATCAAACGATGTAGGAACACGCCTGCGCCCTGCGCATGGGTAACTGTGAACCTAGGTCAAACGACGTAGCACCAAAATGTAGAAATTGGTGTGAACGGCGAACCATTTTTTTTTCCCATATATTTTAAAATATTTTTTTATGTACAAAATGTTTGCTCTCATTTTCGCACTTTTAATGGAATTTGTTTTTCTTTTTTTTTTCTCAAAAGCACTGCCCCTCTGGGTGTGTAAATGTGAGATTAATGCGTTAAAAGGAAGCTTCCAAACTTGGGTTATGTTAACGTTTTTACTGGACGTTGCCACATAAATTGGGCCACGTCGTTAACCCCCCCCCTCGTGAAACAAGAAAAAACGGGGTTCACACATTTGCGCACTTTTTCTCGCACTGTTGGCATACTATTTCCTAATCATATAAAAAATGTGCTGCTTACTGGGCAAACCAATAATCATGCCCTTTTTGCCTGAACGGGCAAGGTAATTTCGAAATAAAAAAAGAAAAAAAAAAAAAAAAAAAAAAAATAGCTAGCTGAGTTGGTAGAAAGCATAAAGGCGATACTGCCTCATTGCATTAAGTGTCGGCAGGAAATTTGCCAACTTCTAACCCATGAGCGGCAAACAAGGGAAATGAAAGATTCTCCAAAAAGATAAAAGGCCCAGGGACGACTATGAATTAAAATTTAAAAAGTTTCTATATTGTAAATACCATCGTCGGTGTAAGGAATAAATTGTAGAGACTTTCCTCCTTTCTTTTTTATCCCCCATTTTTACATGAACATAATTAAGAAAGAGTTGTCACATTTCCCCTGTTTTTTAAGAAGATGGTTACATAACAACGGAAGGGATACACGCCAAATGTCCAGTCGGAGGGGAATCGAACCATGTTTGAGTGACATGAAAAGGAAAGGATGCGACGTAAATGTGTTGAGCTTGGTAATAAGTAATAATAACCTATGCTACTGCTTGCTGAGGAATAAAATTATTAAAAAAATTGGACTGATTAACATTAAGAAGGACTTCCAGCCCTATGAGCAGGGTTCCTCTAGCACTCGAAAGGGAAAAGGCAAACTCGACAAGGATGAGTTAACATACAGCTATGACCGAGAGGACACCCCTCTTAGCTTTAACATACGGGAAATTCTAACCGTTTTGAATTTGGTAAAGTTGCACTCCGATGGGGATGGGCAACAGGGCGAAAGCTCGAAGGGTATGACCAGCGGTACGACCAGCGATACGACCAGCGATACGACCAGCGATACCTCCAACGGTATCACAAACGATAACCCCAATGGTGGTGCTGATCAGTGGAGCCAGGCGGGTGACCCACCAATGGGCGCGCACACCGGAAAGGCCAAAGTGGGAGAAGAAAAACAACATCGTCATGGACAGAGCCCGCCGCAGGAACATCAGCGCCCGAAGCAGTCATCGCAAGAATGGATCATCGGTATCGAAAAGGTAAATGACAAGTACGAGAAGAACAGAACGAAGGAAAAAATTCTTTCCGTCCTTGTGTACTTCCTGAACTCAATTTTCAAATGCCAAATTGTTTTTTTCTGTCCTAAAGAGGCGAGAAAGTATTTCAGCACCAAATGTAGCTGTAACCTGGACACGCGCGAAGAAACGTATAAATACATAAAGGACAAGGTGCGGAACTTTCCAACTGTAAGTAAAAGTGATAACGCGGTAAACTGCCTTTTCAGTGACAGCTACGTCATGGCATTTTACGCGTACAGGTACTACATGCACCACCTGGTGAAGAATAACCGAACCGTTTTTAACTACCTCGAAAGTGAAGTGCGCAGAAATAGGAGCTTTAACAACATTCTACAGAGCTTGAAGCACATGGAAAATAAGGAATCCTCTCACGACTTGAGGGAGCTTCTCAGGGATAGGATTGGCCGCATCGTGGATCGAGAATCTTACAGGTTGGTTGATAGACACATGATTTGACGGAGTGAGTTGCCCGGCTAGCTTATCGCCGAATCTGCATGGTGATGCCGCCCATCCGGTAAATTGTGCCGCCTTCCCCAACGAACTTTTTGCCTAAAATACCCCTTGCTATACAGAAGGAAAAATGGAAAGACGTTTTACATGTTAGCCTACCGTGAAAAATACGGGGCTATATACCAGATTGGCGAATTATCCCACGGGGGGTTAGTTTGAAAGAGGGGCTTCGCGCGCTGTAAAATGCTGAGCCCCCAACTCAACAAAGCATTTTGTAGCGCATTATGCGCATTAGCGCGCCATACACACCACTTTTTCCTAATGCGCTGATTGGTAGAGACCAAAAAGTGGGGTGGAAAAAAAAAAAAAAAAAAAAAAAAAAAAAATTGGCAAATATGCACAGAGGTAGGGTACAAACAAAAGAAAACGGAAAAATATGTGAGACAGATTTTTCAACGTGAAGACAAATAAATTTACCCGCACAGGGTAGGGGGTGATGCCTGATGGTGTGGCCGCTGAGGTGGAGGGCATATATATCTACAGCAAACTCTATTCAACATATTTCTTCGTGTCAGCCACACTAATCAGCGTGCAGTCAATATTTTGAGGGACACAGAGAAGCAACACGATGTTGTTCTGTGATGTACACAAGGTACGTACGTTCAAAATATTTTTCTTTTTTAGATACTTGATAGATTGAAAAGACAGTTGTAAAAGATCTGTGTTGATTGGATCTTTCTCCTGTGTGAACTCTTCTTCCTTGTTATATTCTCCTCCCGTTAGTGCCTTATCCTCTTTTAAGGCGTTATACGTACGATCCTCATCAGCCATGTCCAACCGATCCACCGTTTCCTCCCGCCTCATTTCACGCAAGAGGATATTAAAAAGATTTGCATCTTCAAAATATATCTGCTTTGTGTTAAGAAAATTATAGCGAAAACTAAGTGACGATATGTAGTACTGCGCGACCATGTCGGCACTGTACTTGAAGGCATTTTCTACATTCGGCAACTGCACGTTGATGAAGAGGTTGTTAGAAATGTTGAGCCCGATTATCCTCATTTTGTCGCAGCCCCGCAGGAGGAGACAGTACTTGCTTTGGAAGTACGGTGAGTGCTTCGTCACATCCACCTGATCTCCCACGTTCTTTCCTTCCATCTTTTGAGTGCAACCCTCTGGATATTCTACTCCCCCCTGACACAAACCCAAATCGATCAGGGAGATATCCCTGTATTCGGAGAGTTTATAATTTCTGACAACCTGAGTCTTTAAGAAGGACAAATTATTACCCTTCCCATAAGACAAAGAATATATGTACACACAATTGTCCAGCGTAAAAATGAAGAAGAGATTCTCAATGACGATGGAAAACAAGTAACTGCGATGGATATTTCTTCTGCTTAAATTGAAGTCGAAAATTCTGAAACATCTTTTCAAATACTTTTTTGAATTTTTAAAAAATAAAAATATATTTTTTTGTTCATCTGTGCAAATGATTAATTTCCCATTGTTGTACTTTTTTAAATTACACAGAATTCTATCCACTTGAATTTCTTCCTTCACTTTTTTTTTCTCGATCTTGTAAATGGCTACATGGTAGGTGTATAAATACTCTCTTCTGTTTCCATCTCCGTCCATCTCGTCATCCTCTACATGTTCGTACAATTCGTACATCTCCTCTTTCTTGTCATCCTCCCCGGCCACATACTCCCCTGCCAAATCCTCCCCTGCCACATCCTCCCCTGCCAAATCCTCCCCTACCACGCCCTCCTTCTTTTCACCCCCCTTGCTTAAATGACGCCTCGCAAAGGAAATTATCATCAGGTCTTCATCAACAAAGTCGAAGGCGTAAACTTTAAAGGCACCTAATTTCGAGATGGCATAATTATATATGGTGAGGTCATCTCTGTTGAAGTGATAGATGGAGAGTTTTCTATTCGTCCTACAAGCGATTTTCGTCCCACTCTCATTTACAATGCAAGAATTAACAAATTCATTTTTTCCATAAGAAATATTGGCAATGTGTTTGTAGTTCACTTGGCTAAGCTTATCTAAATACTTCGGGGCCAGCAACCCATCATTCCTTCCTCTCTCTACGCAGAGAGAGCTATTATTACAGTGAATACTTATCCCCCAAGCGTGCGTACAAAAAACGCTTTTCAGGTCGGAGGAAAAGTATACATTCCTGTTCATCTCAACATTACCAATTTGGATATACTTACTGATTTGGTTGAAGGTGTCATACAGACAGAATGTCATATCATCACTTATACTAAGTATCAGATTTCCCGTTAGCAGGATTATCCGTTTTATGTCTGAAAAATGGGTGGACCTTTTATTAATGCGATACCACCTTTTATTTAATTCCTTCTCTTCTTTCACTTTATGCAGAAAAAAAAGTTCTTCTTCTCCACCGTTACCTCCATTCATTGATGAGTAAGGGGATATCATTTTATGTCCATTCATTTTGTTATTAACCATTTTATAGTTTCTCTTCTCCCATGTAGGTACTTGCTGTTCTATGTTCCTATGTGATAGACCCCCTCTCCCACCACGTACACGTGTCAAAGCGTATTTAATTATATACCTGTCGACTCCTGCCGTGAAAATATAATCCTCATTCAGTGTCTTCGCTAAGGATACCGACTTGTACAGGTGATGGTTAAAAAAGTATTTTACGCTGAACGAGCTGTTGTCGAAGATAGTCAATGAGCCACTGTTGTCTACACACACCACCTCGTCCGTCTTGTATATGTAGAGAACATCCCAAATAATGCAGTTCTCATTAACGCCCTTGAATTCTCCTTCACACATCTTCCTCGTTATATTGTACTTGTAAATTTTGGATTCTTCACTTCCAAGTAATACGTAGTGGTTGTAGCTATGGTACGATCTTTCTATCTCTCGGATTTTCTTCCTCCGGAGGGGTAGGGTCGACTCCTTCACGTCATTACCCCCGTGGTGATAGTTTCCCTCGTGATCGCTTTCATCCTCCTCACTTCCGATCTCTCCCTCAATCACTTTAGTTTTCTTTTTTTCACCCCCTTGTACACTTCTTAATAGAACCTCCGTATTCTTCAGCTCATCCACAAAGTACAGACACACCAACTTCTCCTTACATTTGAATCTATTCGTAATAAATATGTTAAACGTTTTTTCACCAGTTTGTTTATTCTTTTCTCTTTTTTGGCTTGTGGGGGAGAATACGTGCAACCCTTTTGGGTTCACTGCTGGGGCACTCTCTGCATCTTCTCCCTGCGACGAGGCGTCCTCTTCCTCCTTCTTCTTCTCCTCCTTCTTCTTCTCCTCCTCTTCTTCCACGTACTGTGTGAGATCGCTGGACAGTTTTATTCTTTTACCCGGTCGTTCTTCCGCGTCGTCATCACTGCGCTGGCTGATTTCACTATATTCACTGTTATACGCATCATCGCTTACGTTGCTCAGGTCGCTGACGTTGTGGGCATCGTGGTTGGCTGCGCCCCCCTCGTGGAAGCGGTCGAAGCAGTTGTATATCCGACTCCCCACGTTACTGTATATGTTGTACAGGTAAAAGTACCCATCCAAATTGGTAACGCCCAAGTATTGAAGGCTGTTATTCAGTTTGGTACAGGAGATGCTCCCGTTGCTTGAAACACTATGGAGTATGTTCTTGCTTTCTAAATCGTACAGAACGATCTGACCACACAGAGTCGTAATAGCGAGAACGTAGTCTTTCCAATCATTGAACATAAACAAATGCTTCTTTTTCCGATTCTTTTTGCTAATCCACATAATTGACATGATGGAGCTCTCCGACACGTGTGCATGGAGTTGCATCAAGTACAAGAACTCATTCTTAAAAAATTTGTATACATATATAACCCCAAAGGAGTCGCATATACATATGTACTTCCTACAGGGAGATGGTTCTATGGTTCTAAGTTCTTTCGTTTCATAATCATAGAATTTAAATTCTGTTAAATTCATGGTTAGTTGTTCCTTATCATTTTTTCTTCTGTACAAATTTTGTAGGATCCTCTGTGCCCCCTGGGGCCCTCCATTGTTGCAGTGGATGGTCGTCATTAGGGCTGCCTTGTAAGTACATATGCGGGACTCCTCCTAGGTATACTTCCCACGAGGGTGTGCTTATTTTCTGTGCCCTTCCTATCGGGAGCGTTTTCACTATATACAGAACCCTTACATGTACCTATACACTTGGGGTGTATTCTTCTCCTCTGTTTGGTTGCCTCGCCGGAGTAGCTCGCTGGCCATGCAGTCGCAGAGGTGGAGAGGGGATAGCGCAGCTTCTGCTGATGGAGAGCTAAACCGTCCGTACCACTTGGGGTTTTTACGTCACAGCGGGTTAGGATCAAATCTATATATATATATATATATATATATACGGAATCGCTCATTTGGCCTTCCTTAAATCCGCCTTCAGTATTGGGCATACGCGGCGGAGAATGACAACGGGGGCTACATACTCTCGTCGCAAGGTTGTATTTTTTTTTTTTATTTCAAAATAGGGAAATGCCAGTGGAGAATTCACTTCTTCCTGGACTTTCCTCTACATTAGATACCAATCTGGTAGAACGTAATTTAAAAAAAAAAAAAAAAAAAAAAATGTAAAACAAATTTCTACAAAATTGATTTACCCTAGGTGGTTAATTTCGGAATGGTTTTTCCTTTTTTTCGGAGTGCCTCCTTCAGCACCTTCAAAAAAGAACAAAAAAAAAAAAAGAAAAGCAAAAAATATAAAATAAAAAAAATAAAAAAAAACAACGGTACGAAAAGGATTACTCAAAAGTAATATATGTTATATGTATAGGCAGTCCACTCTGTGAATGTATTCGAATGGCTTTTGTAAAATATTTTCCCCCCCTCCCGCAATTCGCTAAATATGCCCCTCCGCGCGTGGTACATTTTTACGCACCTCGGAAATGAGCAAATGAAAAGATGCCCATTCTCAGCGCAAAAAGGACGGTATACAAATAAGCGAAAAAAAAAAAATAAAAAAAAAAAAAAAAAAAAAAAATGCATAGATGGCTAACCGGATGAACAGTTACCGAGCTATCGGCACAACGAGATGTCGCTCCCCTTTGCGTAGAAAAAACAGTGGGAAGAAAATAAAAAAAAAATAAAATAAAATAAATGGGCCAAACAAACAACTGTTCTCTCGTCCTTGTCATCTGCGCAGGTTTACCATTTTTTGCGTTATAATTTTCCACTGATTTATGAAGTGGAGCTACATATTCAACCCGCTCTCCCCTCTGCTTATTTTTTTACAACCATAACGGGAGAGGGAAAACGGAACATCGTAGAACGAAACGTACAGGAAGAAAGTGGGAAAAAAAAGAAAAAAGAGGAGGGGGGGGGGAGAAGGGTAGTCCAATTAAATTGCTACGGATCTGATAAAAGGGGCCATCACATTTGTAATTCTCGTAGATAGGGTTTCTTACCCCTTTTTTTTTTTTTTTTTTTTTTTTTTTTTCCACGTCTCCTTTGTGTGTCTGCTAGACTGTTAGTCTCGCCCACGGATACGGCGAGCCAAGTGGATATCCTTAGGCATGAGGGTAACTCGGTTTGCGTGGAGTGAGCACAAGTAGGCATCTTCGAATAGACTGACAAGGTAAGCCTCCGATGCGGTTTGCAGTGCCAAGAGGGCTTCGGGAGTGTAACGCAGTTGTTCGTTGGGCAATTCGAACAACCTAGTAATCTCCTTTACCACGCGCACAAAAGGTATTTTGGGAATGAGCAACTGTGTGGATGCTTGGTAGGCTCTTATTTCTTTTAATGCTAATACACCTGGTCTGTATCTATGGGGCCTCCTAATTCGCGTTGTCTTCTTCATTCCCTTTTGCGGAATTTGATTTCCAGTTCCTTTTCCTGTTGCGGCCATGCTACTCACTTTGGAGGATGCGATGTTTTTATGTGATGGTCTGCTTGGTGCTGTCTTGTTCGTTGGTTCGTTGCTACTCCCTCCCCCGTCTACGTTGCCCAAGGGGTTATGCATCGGAACGTTCCTTTTCGTTCGCACCATTTTGTCTTCTTTCGTCGTTAACAACAGTAGCTCCCTTCGGTGCAATGTTCACGCCGATGTCCCTCCTTTTGTTCTGATCACCAGTTGGCTTAAACTGCCAACTCGCCACTTCTCCGTGCAGTTAGGCTGATTGACGTGATGGTGGTTTGGCTGATTCACGGGATGGTGGTTTAGCTGATTGACGTGATGGTGGTTTCGCCGCTCACCACTACGCAGATCTGATTTTTCCAGTTTCCACTTACACCGTTGGGCATTCTTCACGCACAGTTAACCACTCACCGAATGAAATTATCCCCTTTGTGGCGCTCCACTTTTCGGCGTCAAATGGTACCTCTTCCTCTGGCCGGCCGACTATTTCGCCCTACTTTCCCACGCGCGCCCAAGCTGGAACGGTTTGAAGAAAATACCCACCCAAAAAAAAAAAAAAAAAAAAAAAAAAAATGAAATAAAAAAAAATGAAATAAAAAAAAATGAAATAAAAAAAAATGAAATAGAAAAGAATGAAATGAAATAAAATTGAATGAAAAAAAAAGAGAAAAAAAATAAATAAAATAAATTGTTTCGCGAACGAGATGAATTGAACACTTTTGCTCATTTTTATAATAACATTTCCTCATTTGCAGGTGGTGCAAGGGGAAAATTTATTTTCCTCCCCCGTTTTTAATTTTTTTTTTTTTTTTTTTTTTTTTTTTCCTCCCCTTCGAACTGTAGCGTAGTAACGCGAAATGCGGAGTACCCACGGGGTAGCTACGTAAACCAACCGATGGAAAAGGTGATAGAGGATTATCCACTAATACAAATGAGCATATATATATATATATAGGGGTGTGCGTATTATGTTCAAATGGACACCGTTCGGCTGAGTGTGTTGTGTGTGGTCTTGCGTTACTGCGAGTTATTCCTCCTGGGTGTGTAACATGACTGTCCTGATCGCTTAAAACACAGGGTGTGAATAGACCCATAGAATGTACTCTCCTCCTTGTTAGGAATTACATGAGGGTTCTCTACATAGGCCATCATTTGAACCGTAGTTATGTTTATTACGATGCAGACCAACTTGTCGTCCGTTATTTTTTTCTGGGGGGTACCATTCAAGGGAGGAATGTTATCATAGACTTTGGTTAACAGTTCGGATGGATAGAGACGGTTAGGACAAAATGAACTAGGCTCTTTCCATTCCTCAGAGGAAGATGTATTTCCTTTGCGTCTTTTCTATCCTGTCCTTTTGTTTAATTATCCCATGCGGGAAAGCCACTCAGGTAGTTACCTGTAAATGCGTTACTCTCTCACGATGTAAGCTGCCAAACGGAGACGAAAGATAAACCTATGGTTAGAACTTCTCAAGAAACATCAGCATGCTTCCATTTGAGCGAAGAAAAAGAGGAATGAAAAAAAAAAAAAAAAAAAGAAAAAAAGAAAAATCGTTTCGGTTCGTAGTAGGGTGTATATGCCAAGAAATAGTGCAACACTTTGGGAAAAGCATCTTCTAGAAAATCTTTTTTCTTAGGGAAGGACATTTTTTTTCAGTGATTCCCTCTGGGTGCATTTCCCCCCGTGGTCTGCATATTCAAGTAAAAATTATTTTTTTTTTTTTTTTCACAAAAACAGAGTTGCTATCCCTGTTGTTGGTCCTGCCGTTGTTATTGTGGTTTTTCTTTTTTTTTTTTTTTTGCTGGAATGCCCCCACCGTTTTGCATTTGCACAAGTTAGCCAAGTAAAATAAAAACAGAACCCATCAGAGGAAGGAGCCCTCATAATATATCTACATGCTCGCTGACACGTTCCTTCCTACCAGGAATAACCCCAATCCGTAGAAATTTTTATTTTCTAACGAATTTGTATACATTCCTGAGGGAGAAGGCTTCCACAGAAGAACGGAGAGTCGTACCATCACAGGACATCACATTGCCGGAGAGTGTCCCCACTTCTTTTCTTCCAACATGCCTATCGCACTTAACTGCCTGAGTGAAGAAGGCCTGCGGGCCCTGGAACAAGGGAGCCCAGAGCCAGTGCTACACAAAGCTACCGACATAGAATTCGTTTACAACAAACTAAGCTTAGGGGAAGGTAAATTATATATAATGGAGAAAAAGATCGTTTGGGTCTCTAGCCAAAATGAAGAGGAAAAAAAAAAAAAAAAAAAAATTACAGAATTTACAGAAATAGCTAATAGCGTTAATGGCATTAATTATTTGAAGCACTACGAGAAGAACCGTGAATTCTACATGCACCTGCTGAATGAGGTGAACAACGTTACCGTCGATTCGTCTAACATCACCTTGCATGCAATCACATCGGATAAAAAAATTTGGACCAGTTCGTGTGTGTACATACAACTGAGCTCCGATATTATTGGGGGGGAGGAAGACGACATGGAGAGCATGGACACCATGGGCGACGACGATCCGGCTGTGGTTGACGAAGGCAAGGATCATGTGGATAGGAACGTAGAGGGCGCTGCTGATGACACAGAACAAGTTCCCTCTGGGGTGGATCATACCGCAGGGGAGGCAGTCCACCAGAAACCTCGAGAAAAACTAGGCAAACGGTTATTTACAAAAATGGCAAAGGAACCGAGTGTCTTCACAAAGAATGAACAGAACCACCTAGGGGGGGAGGAAAATTACGATGAAGAAGATGTCGAAGATGAGAAAAATGCCGAAGATGAGAAAAATGCCGAAGATGAGAAAAATGTCGAAGATGAATCACTTGAAGAAAACATAACTCCAGAAATCCTCCTGGTTAGCAAAAATTATTTAACCAACGATTCCATTTTTCACCAGCTGAGTAACATGGATCATTCACCGGACGATGGGGATGATGAAAGTGAAGAGGAAGGAACTGTGGAGGAAGAAGAGGAGGATGCTTGAAGTGGACGTAATCGAGCGGTATACATAATCAAGTAGTAGACATCTCGAAGGAACAATAAATGAATAAGAGAACGAACAAGCGGAACAGCTTCGGGCAAGCCATATTGGTAAAAGGATGAAAACGTGGTTCGAGACCATTCTTACGGGGGTCATCACGTTTGTTTCTCATCATGTCATCACCCCACCGTTCTTCTCGCAATTTCTTATGAATAAAAATTGTCATCGGATCATGCTGAAAACGCGTTTGTATGTGAAATCCTTCCTTCTTTTTCCGGTCCTCTGCATATGGGGTACTTAAGCTCCTCCACCACCCTGGTCTATTCTTTGATTGTGACGTACAATTTAATTTGTTCTTCTCTTTGTTCGGTTATTTTTTTCTTACCCTAAGAAATTGCGCAATCCCCTTCTTCTTATTTTATAATTTTTTTTTTTGTCATCTCAATTATCACGTGTGTAATAGTTATTTGTTTAAGCAATACCTTGTCCCTTATGCGGGGAAGTAAAAAAAAAAAAAAAAAAAAAAAAAAAAGAAACATAAACATAAACATAAAATGATGTATCCCTCCTTTGGGTAGTTCGTACAAAGGGGTCCCCTCCTTTTTGGAGCATTTCAATTCAAATGTATTCTGCACCCACAGCCGGATTGTCCAAATTGCCTTTTCTCTCCTTTTCTTTTGAACCCGTTTAAGGTTCTCCACCTCAGCAGAACGGACACTCCGACGAGGAGATATCTCACACGGGACACCGCTTTAGACGGTTCGAAGAATAAATCAAAGGAACAGAAAAAAAAAAGGCATCCTCCACTTGTATGTACAAATGCCTACTCTTTTAAAAGGGATGAAACACTTTCTCATGAGGTACCATTTGTTGAGGGTGCTTTTGAATCAAGTCTGATGGTTGGTAAGTAAACATCTCCGCTTCCCCCTTTCTTGTGTAAGGGTTAAATGGCGTGCTTAAAAGAAAGTAATATTTTCCTTTTCACCACATCAATCATCTGTCCGTTCGTGCGAAATGGACTAACTGTGCTGATATGAGAGAGAGGAAGCAGCCATACACATTAGCGCACCAAAAGGGGGAAAGGAGTTTCCCAGAAATATCATCTGATAGATTTTTTACATGACCACGGTGCTGTGTGGAAGCTGCGATGGTGTCACTGCCAGCCTACATAAATGCAGAGGTATCTACACGGAGAGGGGGAAAAAAAAAGAAAAAAAGAAAAAAAGGGGTCCCATAAACAGTAGGGCACAACAAAACCACTATGTACATATATCCGGAGTACAGAAGAAAGCTCTCTTGCGCTATGTGTTGCTAAATTTCTCTTAATCAATTCATGCTTTCCCCCCATCATATATTTTTTTTTTTTTTTTTTTTTTTTTTTTTCTTTGTATCACCTTAAAGGGGCACAAAGGGACCCATGTCAATTATAAATTGGAGGAAAATCACTAAAGTGGAGTTACTTTTCCCGACCACCTTACCAACAGGAAGCGAATTTTTCCACGCCAACGTTTCTTGGTTGTCAAGCGGCAGAACGCGGGTGGATGGTGACTCACCCTTGTGTGCACTGCAAATGCGACCGAGAAGGGTCAAGCAATCATAACCTCGAATAGTGAACTCTTCGCCCGCTGTGCAGGCATCGCTTGTCAAGATGAGTCAGAGGCGAATGAACAAACACAGGTGCGCACGTTCACACATATGGGCATACAAATGTGCCTATCCATATGATGCGCCAAATTGGTCAATGAATCTATGAAGGAAGCAGTGGCCGCTACGCGCAGAGCAATTAAGAAGGTCCTAATCCCTGGGGCAGAGAAAAAGTTGTAGACGTAAAAACCAGAATGCACAGAAATGGTAAGTAGCCGCAAAAAAGCGAGAAAGTAAAAGAAAAATGTGACTTTGGAGAACAAGTGAAATACAAATAGGGGAGAAATATACCTTCACAGACGTGCTGAAACCGGTCCTTTCTTTCTTTCCCCTCCTTTTTTGACTTCTTATCATATCTTGTTGATAGGCATTTTCATCAGAGTACAAAAAAAAAAAAAAAAAAAAAAAAAAAAAACAGCTGTTTAGTCAATTTAGCTAGCTAACAAGGAAAGTAGCAAATTAGCTAACGGGTGGTATGCCTCACACTCTCCCTCGCGACGCCGTCCCAATTATGAACCTTTTGAGAGGCACAAAGTTGGTGAGTACACTGTCCAATTGTTTTCGTACACACAAAAAAAAATACCATTCGGGAAAAAATCTAACGCACGAAATATTCGAAAATGAAAAGTGCCTAGACAAATTTGAGGATCTCCAGAAAAATAAAATAATTTACAAGAAGGATCATAAGGAATACTTGAAGCTATACAAATGCTACAGACCTGGGTATGCCAAACTTATTGTGGAGAGAAGTAATCCTTTCAACTTTGAGATATACTGGAAGCTCACAGAACAATCATTTGTCTCGGTCAAAAATGATGCATGTAGGAAAGTAAAGAATTTTACTGAAACGTTATGGAGGCTGAAGGGACAGTTGTCCAATCTGAGTGTGCGTTTAGAAGGAAACCAACAGAATAGGTCACACGTTAGAAATGTTAAGGAGGATGGCCAAGTGAAGGGTACCCCGTTAAATGTGCACTTTGAAAATATATCGGATGGAGGAAGGCAACAAGAAGAACACGTCGAAAGGATCCAGGAAAAGACGCTGGCACGTCAGAACAGCCAAAAGGGCACAAAAAAAAAAAACACCTACACCAAGTTTTACAAAATTTGGGAGGGTTTTCTATCCCACAAGGAGAAAAACAATGTAAAGGAGGAAAAAATATTCTTTGAAATTCTGCGGAGAAATTTTTTGAAGGCCCAATTTTTTGGTGAAAATAAAAAAAAAGATTTTCTGTTTTTCGAAAATATATTAACATCACTCTTGTTGAGGCCGCACATTTTTATATCGGTTTTGAACTCTCTACATTGTGTCTTCTTCGACGTCAAGGTGAATCTCTCACAGGGGATGGTATCCACCAGTAGTAGTACTCCCCTACGGAATGAAAGTGCCCTCCTCGTGAATAACTACCCCGGTGAGGAGATTCTCCCTTTTTGCACATCTCCAACCAGTACACCGCTACATTTAGTAGATCCACAAAAGGGAGAGAAAAATAATTGTACCTCAAATGAAAGAACGTACACTTCATATGAGGAGGACCGTTCAGACGGAAAATCTCCAGGGGAGGAGGAGAATAGTAGGGAAAGAGAAACACTTGGGGATATCGCCTCTAATGAAACCTCCGCTAAAATCAGGAGGTATATTCTAAATTACCTATTCAATATATATTACGAAAAACACATAGGGCTCCAAAACATGCAGAAGACATTCGAACTGCATCAGGCATATAAACTTCGCTACTGTAAAAAGGAGAAGACTGCTTACAAGTTTATCGCTTCGAGTGAAGTTGAACTTGATAGCAATGATATCGTTTTAATTAAATGCGCCCAAAAGAGTGACTCGTTCTTAGTAGGAGTGGTTAAGAAGGTACAGAGGGCCAGAGATTTTTGCATCCTTTTTATGAATGTCAAACGGTACATCTCCGAGAAGAAAGGGGGAGATGGAACCAAGTTGTATGAGGAGATGGATATAAATGAGGAATACGTGGAGAGTTACCTGAGCAGACCTAGTGGAAGCTCGTACAATTTGTCCTTTCCAGGGGCTGCGCGCGAAGGAAGCCCCCACACGGATAACACGTATCTAGATAATGTCAATCGTGATAACATGTATCGAGATTATATCCATCGTGATCGCTCATGTGGAAACCTTCCGCAACAGCCACCCCACGCAGAAGATTCCAGCGTCCACGAAGCTGTTACCCTTTCAGTTCACCTCAATACAATTTTGAACCGAATAAAGTACTCCATGTTGAGTCTGTTTGAGAGGAGCAAAGAGTCAACCAACAGAGAACTAATACAGCTACTTCTAAATGAAAATAAAAATTCATCATCTGTGATGTCCCCCCAGGAGGTGACGAGCATGTGTATCGGGGTTCATCACGATGGAAATTACAATTTACTTATCCAAGAAGCTATACATAAATTTTTGGAAAGTCGGAAAAAGGAAATTCATTTCTTCGGCATGCTTAATAACGACCTTATCAAGAGTGATAAAATTGTTTGTAAATTATATAGAAGGTTGAAAAACAGCCCCGAGGAATTTACACGCATGTGCAATATATACAGGAGGTTCGACGTCTACCAGAAGACCATTTTGCAAGACATTCTGATCAACGAAGAGAGCGTGCCCGTACACCTGATTCAGGGTGAGTTCAACAGGAGGGTATAAAATGATAGAAATGGATGGAGGTACATAAATGGGCATCTTTATGATGTCTGATGAATGTACCTTTTCACAATTTGCATTCTGATTCATCTAGTTTTATTAACGTCACATTCCTTTTTTGGCACCACACTGTAAATTGCCCCCATTTTTAGGTGCACCCGGGAGCGGCAAGAGCGACCTCATCTCCTTCATCATATACTTCCTAACACTGGATCGAAAGAACAATATCTTCGTGGGCACAAGCAAACACATCTCGGTGCAAAACATACGTCAAAAGTTACTGCACCTTAACCTCTGCCTCAACAGAGACACCATGCATAGACCGAACAATCAAAAATCAGATATTTATATAGACACCATTTATCAAGCCTTCAAAATTAAAGATAAAAAAATAAAGCACCTAATTATCGACGAGGCGTCGAGCTTATCTGAATATAGCAGTCTGATATGTTTGAACTTGAAGTGTGATTTTGTGTACGCCTTCGGTGACGACAAGCAGTTAACATTCCACAGCTTAATAAATGAAAAGAAGAGACTCCAAATAAATTACCTTAGTATCTTCGAAAAATTAAAACACTACAAAAATGCCAAGTGTCACAGTCTCCTCATTCAATACAGATTAATCTTTCCTATGTACTTATTTACTTCTTTTTATTTTTACAACAGGAAATTAATTGCATCGAAAAAAATTATGGATGAATTCTTCCAGTCGGGAGGTAACGCATCTACCGTTATAGGCCCCAAGGTAGAAGGCGTAGGAGAGGGCGTAGGAGTGGACATAGGAGTGGAAGTAGAGGAGGAACACCCCATGTACTTAAACTGGAGCCACCTCTTCCAGCATTGCACATTCCCAATTCTATTCATCGATACGTATCATGGAGAGTCAAACGATGAAACATTTGAATTAAAAGTTAACTACTCATATGTTAACCAATTTGAGGCACATATAATTATAAAGCTCGTCCAAATATTGAAGTTGGAGAATCAGAGAAATGTCACCATTTTGACTCCTTACACGGGGCAGAAGTTGTATATCCAGTCTCTGTTGCAGAATGGCTACCTGGACAGTAGAACCGATCCACATGATTCCATATTTTATCATAACGAAAAGGAAAATAAAGAAACTTGCACAGATCTCATGTATCAGAAGGTGGCTATAAAATCGGGAGGCACAAACTTTCGAGGTGAGCATTCTGTCCACCCCAGGGGTGATACCGATTTGGGTGCAGATTGGAGTCATGGCCAAATGTTCGAACTTTCTAAGAATGGCAATAGAGGGGGGAGGACGAACGGGTTCAGTGGAATATCTCGGGAGGAAAACCTCCTTCACCTTAGTCCATCTCTTAATACATGTAATCAGATTATGTTCGATACTGATCATCCAAGTGCAGTTCCCCTTTTTGGAAATGTCCTGTCGAAAAGGTTTGGACCAAATTGTGAGATAATGGATGCAAAGAATTTCCGTCCCCCAGGGCAGGTACTTTCTACGACATCCCAACTGCCCCCAAACGGAACCATCCTCAGTAGGTACAATAAATGGGCGAACCGATCCCATAGCAATAACCAACAAGAGAAGCAAAACGCACAAGTAGATCGAAATATTAACATTCTTCATGGAAATGTGCACACAATAGACAGTTACCAGGGGTGCGAAAACGACTTTATTATTATAAGCACAGTTCGATCGAATGACAAAAATGTGTTGGGATTCCTAAATGATGAAAAGAGGTTAAACGTTCTGTTGACTAGAATGAAGAAAGGAATTATTATTGTCGGAAATTCTAACACTCTACGGAATAATTTTTTTTGGAAGGAGTTCATTTCCTTTTTGGACTTTTTCAACTCCAGGAAATCCGCCTTTACTTTGCCCTTCTTACGCAACTCCAAATGAACAGAAAAAAAAAAGAAAAAAAAAAAAAACAGGGGATTCTTTCCCCATCCGAGGAAGGGTGTCCATAAGTATGTTAGCCAAATACATATGCATGTCTAACAAATGGTGCCTTTTTCGCAAAAATGACGCCATTGCTTTTTTTTTTTTTCTTTTTTTTTTTTTTTTGTCACACAAACTTGCGCAATTTCTTTTTTTTTTTTTTTTTTTGTTATCCTCACTAAATGGATATACCTCCTATGGAGGAGATTCCCAACCAATTGTTTTGCCCGATGTGGAGTTCGCACCGTGGAGGTTTCACCATTCATTTGTTCACTGTTTAGTCGATTCCCCGCTTTACTTCACCCAAGTGGCCAAGGAACATATTATCTCCCCCTTGACCCTCGCGAAAAGGTCTTCACTTATGAAGGCAAAAACGTTGCGAATTTTTGAAAAACATATGTCACAAAAACAAGGGCATACCTACACGCGTGTATATGCATGTGTGGACACACGCGGAGGCAACTTCGCTTGACACAAAAAAAAATAAATAAAAAAATAAATAAAAAAATAAATAAAAAAATAAATAAAATAATAAATAGAATGAAATAAATAATCAAGGCAAATAGGTAGGCAAATTATAAAGAAAATTATGAACAGCAAGGTAAACT
The DNA here is from genome assembly GCF_000006355.2 of Plasmodium knowlesi strain H. Taxonomy (NCBI): domain Eukaryota; phylum Apicomplexa; class Aconoidasida; order Haemosporida; family Plasmodiidae; genus Plasmodium; species Plasmodium knowlesi. The sequence goes on along the minus strand of NC_011913.2, from coordinate 2,941,010 downwards.
TGAAAAAAAAAAAAAAAAAAAAAAAAAAAAAAAAAAAATTACGAAAAGCGAATTATTTGAGTGTGAAAAATGTCATCAGGAGAGTGTGACTTCACATATGAGGTTAACAAAAATTTTATTATCGGGATGGTTCCCACTTAACAGATTTGAATATATTACCAAGGTGTGTAGCTATCAAGGTTGGGACACAACCTGGCAAATTTTAACTTCGCACACACACAGAACTCTACAAATGGGAGAAGGGATCCCACTCAAAGGCGTTTAAAAAAATCCGTTATTTTGGTCGACTGCTTGGTGTAAAACTTCTTTGACTTCCCCTTGTTGGCTTTAACACCCTGCACTTGCTTGAGCCAGGCGGAAGGCCCTGTAGTCAGCTTCAAGCTGTTCTGCGAACTCTTGGTGTTTCCTGAGTCTGTTGGGATGGAGTGCACATCCTCGAGGTCCTTGCATTCCTGGAAATTCTGCCTTTCAGGGAGGTCGCTAAAAATTTTGTCCACGGATTTGTTCCTAAAGAGGTCAATTTCGATTGAGTGAAACTTCCTCTTCCGGGGGGTGACATTGATGTGCTCAGGGGTGTTGTTCATTTTTTTGTCGATAAAGTTTAAGAAGTCTTGGCTGTTGTTTCTGGAATTTCCGCATATCTGACTGCTGCTTAACTGGTCGTCATTCAGCCGCTCACTCATCAAGCGCTCGCCCCTAAATTGCCCTCCTCTCATCTGTCTTCCACTCAACAGATTGCTACACAGATGGCTAACATTCTGCTCACTCATGCCAATAGCGCTGGTAGCGCTGGTAGCGCTGGTAGCGCTGGTCTTGGATTTACTGTACGGAGGAGCCCGGCCTGGTCTTCTGACGTCCAATTTTTCCCCCGAGTCCAAGGTTTTGACTCTGCGAATAACTTTACTTTTAATTTTAATTGTTTTCATGTCGTTTTCCTCCCCTTCATTCATGAGTCGCCCGTCGAAATTGTCTTCGTCCGCAATGTCATGCTGAAGTTTGTAAGTGTATAGCTTCTCCTTCAAGTTTTGTATTTCATCATCTTTCTGTGTTATGTCTTCTTTAAGCTGTTTCACAATTAACTCGCTTTTCTTCTGAGTACTGAGACAATTTTTTAGATAATTTAAAATAACATTTTGCTGTTCCTCTAAGGTTAACACGTTCAAGCCAAAAAGTAAATTAATTTTGTTTAAGTCTTCTTTGTTCAAGTCGTTTAAATATTTTTCGATAATTTTGTATTTTTTCAATTCCTTGTCATATTCCTGTATTTTCGTAGAGAGCAATACTTTGTCTTTCAAATATTCATCCTTCAATTGCTTCAGTTTTATTTTTTCATTTTTCTCCTGATCAATTTTTATCTTATTTTGGTTGACTGTGTCACTTAAAATCTTATTTTTATTTGTTAAGGTTAAAATTTCAAGCGAATATTTTTCATTTTCATTTTGCGTCTTGATCAGTTCCGCTTCGAATTTTACTAAATCTTCGTAGAGCTCATTTTTATTTTTGTTCATGTAACTTTCGTCCATGATGGGCATTTTATTATCCTCGTTAATTTCATAGTGTATAAATAGCAGATCCTTTTTGCAGCACGTACTTTTACACAGGGGGCAAGATTTTTGGACACCTATCCATTGCTTTATACAACTATAGTGGAATACATTTCCGCAGTTTTTTTCTACACACAGATTGTTTTTTAAGCTGAGCCTACATATGCAGCATTCAGGGATAATGTGCATTTTGTTCCTTCTAAGGGGGCAACAGATCTGGAGGCATCAAGTTGGTGAGCAATACTCTTTCGCGCAGGGATACATGCATACGAGCTGATCTGTATGTCTCTGCTTTACTGTTGCTATGCGTATTTAAGGGTGCACATCCTTTTATCCGCTACAATTATGCCAAGTTGCAAACCTGTAACGCTTTCATAGCGACGATCCTTCCATGGGTCTGTCCTTGGCGGACCGATTTGTTCACCCCCCACACACTTGTTTGTTTGTTACACAGGGTTTTTTTTTTTTTTTTTTTTTTCAGTTTCACTCTATGTCGGATTACTTCCTTTCCGTTCCCTCTTCATATACTGCGGCGGTTGTCTGAACGAGTAGCTGCTTACTCCCTCCTTGGGCTCGTCTCTGTGGTGGCTGGATCGGCCTCTTCCTGTCTCATGGGATATTTCCGAGATGGCGCTTGCGCTCGAGGTGGCACCCTTGAGCTCTCCGCAATTTCGACTGCACTTGCCTCTACTCCCGCGTGCGCGTACGTTTCTGACCGCTGCTTCCTCTTACAAAGATTTCCTGCACTATTTCATGCATTTTTCAAACAATTGTTGGGCCCACTCACAAATGAATTCTTCGCACGTTTAAGAATGCGGAAATGAGAGGACCGTGAAGAGAACGTGGTCCCACCGTTTTTGAAAATTTCTCCTTACGTACTTTTGCAAAATAGATCGAGCGGGAAAATATAAAAATAAAGTTTTTTTTTTTTTTTTTTGAAAAAAAAAAAGCAGCTAGCCATTTTTCGTGTAAAAAAAAAAAAAAAAAAAAAAAAAAAAAAGAATGTGCTAGCCCTCCCCCTGACTTATCTTTCCACTAAAAGATGTGTTATTCCCTCGTGCGTATCTAATTGTAACATTGGGAATTCCTCATACACACATAGTGTGTGAGTGACCTGTATGATGGATGATCTCCAATTGATCAAAACTGTATACATATTTTTAAACTTTTTTTTTTTTTTCTTTTGCACGAGAAAATGTGTCACATGGGAGAATGCACATCAGACCTACTGTTGAACCGTGGAGAATCGGCGCCGGGGATGAAGTCCTGCTCTTCCCGTTGCTCGCCCTTTGACGGATGTAACAACTCCCCCCTTCATATGTGTACAAATGAAAAGGAAATCGTTCACCCTGCATTTTTATTTATTTTGCACGTAGCATCCAAATGGCTATAAAAATTGACATTCCGCCGCTCCATATCATGCTGACTTTCCAAAGTAATGTCCGTTACAGTGGGCTTGAACTACTTACAGTTATTAATTAATAATCAGTATAGTTGTTATGGTGGAGCCCCCCCCCCAAAAAAAGGGAGTTTTGAAAAATGCCGCCCTTTATATACACATCAAAAAAAGAGAAAGCGCTGCAGTATATTGTCGCTCGCGCGCCCCCCCCTTGTATATCAATGTGGGAGACTCGGAATAACCTTTAAATTGGTTAAGGAGGGTTAAAAAAAAAAAAAAAATTGCCATAGGATGCTTTAAAATAAGTGGGTACACACACGGACACATTTCATCAAAGAGAAATTAAAAATAAAAGGAAAAATAAATTTACAAGTGTCAAAATGGTGTTAAAAAATCGAATAATCAGCGGAGCTGCGTCTGTGGAGAGGAGCTCCTCAAGAAAGTTGGCAACGTATTCATGCGATTGGGGAGAGAACTGCTCGGCCATATAGCAATGAGTAGTGCAGATGTGCACCATTGCATCGCTCTGTTAGGTACCCACCACGCAGATGACTAGCTTCGTAAACCCAACGGGACTTGCATGCAACAGCGCATGGTATGCGCCCCCCCTCTCCCCTCACTGCATCACCTCCGTGTTGTGCTTCACCCACTGAATCAAGTTGTGGTTTAAATTATATGACTCAATGTTCTCAAGGAAGATGTCGTAGCAAGGAAACTTGGTCGGCTCATGTAGACCAAACAGGTCGTTACTAAAATTTTTAATATTCAAATGACTTAGTGAGTAGGAAGACAGAGTAATAATGTCCAGATCTACCAAGCGAAAGAAGGATCGTCTGTACGCATCCAGAGAAAAACCAACAATCTGCTCCTGCGGATAGGCTTGCTTAAATTTGTTAATTTCCAGCAAGATAACATACAACGTTTTAGGAAGTAACTCCTTCTTGTACAATCTTGTGAATGCACATAGAATCATATATTCAATAGTGCACAAATCTCGCAGCACTTTTTTAATATAGTGTCTCCTAATGAATTTGGACTGTACGTTGTTTAAAATGTATTGACTTTCCACTTTGGTTTTTAATTTAATATTTTCCTTTAACTTCCTTGGACTCATGTCCATATTCATGTCTAGATGGAATTGTCCATCTCGACCTCCTCCAGGTTTTCCCTCCCCTGCAAAATCTTGATGGAAGTTTCTTTTAACAGGTGTGCAGTCTAACTTTCCTGGTCGCTGTTCTCGAAGGTATTCCAGGTTAGCTTTTTTCTCCTTGGAGAAAATTCCCAATTTTTCGCTTCTTAATTTGCCATGGTTATCCATGCTGCTACCCCTGCCTTTCATTGGAGAGGCTTCTCGTAGTTGTTCTCCCTCCAAGAAGTGGTTATACAGGGAGTCTTCCCCCTCTGCATGCAGATTCACTTCACAATTTATCGAATTGGAAGTTTCCTTCTTGAAGTATTCTTCTCCCTGCTCAGATGCTGAAGAAGTATTTTCTGAGTGGTCATCCAGGAGGGCGTTCTTCTGCAAGGGATTTTTGCGGTGGTCATTAAACTCACCTTCTTGACGGTTTCCATCTCCGCCCCGTTCTCCACTAAGAATATGTCTGTACTCACATATGGACAAAATGGCATCCACACAAGTATGGTAGATATGTCTGATATCAAGTCCATAGTTAATATCGTACGACCATTGTTTTAGGAGAAGCTCATCAGCTATTTCCTTCTGCATAGTGGAATTATAGATCTGCAAGAACTTCTGAATCTTTATCAAGTCTACATAGGTAAAATAAACAGAGTAGTATTTCTTAATGAGATGGAAGTCGTCCAAATTGACATACAATATTTTGTAAACCAATTTAGAAATTTCATCAATGTTCAAAATGGGAGATATGTGAAGCATCTCAAATGTGAATCTGGATTTTATTCTTTTTTCCAGAGTTTGGGTTATGTCCAAAACATTGGTAAGGCAAATAATGTTAATGCAAATATTTTTTCTGTGTAATAAATCGAAGAGAGTGTACAGAAGATTTTGCTTCGTTTGTAAACAAAATTTTTCTACATTTTCAATGATGAGAAGAGTTTGTTTTTTTTCATTATTTATTTGGATGAGTAATTTTTCCAACTTGATAATGTAATCGTTTAGTAACAAATTACCTTCTATCTTGGAATCCGTTTCGTCTACATAATTTTGAAGCTGGGTCAGAATGGACCTAATACATTGCACATCATCTCTGTAGAGATATGCACTGATTCTGATGGTGTAAATGCACCTCTGTTCCTTTTCTTCCTCCTTTATTTCTTCTACAATTTTTTTATATTTTTCATTAAACTCGGCGTTGTCATTATCACTCTGTTTCTCCACTTGGGGCAAATTATTATGCTCCTTCAGGAGTTCCTCAAACTGTATTTTATTCCGTATGTTTGTATTTTTTCTCAAGGGGGATAAGTCGTTGTTTTCGAATATGTTCTTTATGTTCATGTTAATTTGTTGTGCATTCATTTTGGCTTCACTTTCGTCCCAGGTGTGTGGAGTCCCCTCCATCCCTCCATCATCGGATGGGATATTCTCATAGTACTGGTTCGTGCAACCGCCTGTGGAGGAACTTTGGTTGCCACCTTTCATGCTACTTTTCATGCCACCCTTTCTGTGCCCCTTCTTTGGGGTAAAGTTAAAAAGTGGCTCATCGCAGTTAATCTTAATCTTCTTCCTCGTCTGCTCCGGTGACGACTCGTTACTGGAGACCTCCTCCTTCTGGTACCTTTTCACGGTATACGGGGTCTTCTTGTACAATTTCTTGTTAACATTTTCATCGGCTGAAAGGAATCCCACACTCCGTTTGTCCTTTTTCCGATTCATATTCTTTTCTATTTGTAAATATTTGTTAAAGTACTCGATGGCCAAACTTACGCAGGTCGTTTTTCCACAACCCAGCATTCCAGTCACGAGAAAAATTTTGTTCTCCCTGATTTTGTACGACTTGATCAGTTTCCTCAGGAGCTCCTTGATGGAGTAGTTGAGGTCCTTGTGCTCCTCCTGATTAGCCTGTCTCTTTGATTCTTCGCTTCTGCTTTGTTGTTTATTTCCATTCGGGTTATTGCTTTCGCTTTGTTTGGCACCGCCACCCTGCTTGCCGTTACCTTTCGGGGTGCCGCACCCTTCCTTGGAGAGCAAATTCTCCAACATGATATTCGAGATGGACTCCTCCTCATATTTCTCAAAGTAGTTGCTGTAGAGCCCCCCGTGCAGGGCTAAGTTGGCCTTTATCCTTACGATGTGCTTTATGTACGTCAAAATGTACACACTGTAGAAGCTCTCACCCTTGTCCTTCTTTCCCTCCTCCCCTTTGCCATTTCCATAAATGCTATTATTTCGATATGCCCTAATCTTCACGTTCGCAATATTTTCCAGGGTGAGATCCCCCTGCCCGTCTTTCATCGTCGGTGAAAAAAAAACGGCGCTCGGCTAGGTGTTCGCTTGGCGGGGGGAAAAGAAAAAAAAAAAAAAAAGAACAAACGAACTCTTAAATTTGCAAAGATGTAATAATTGTTACAATCACATTATCTCTTTTTATCCTCCAAAGGAATACAAAGAAAAAAAAAAAAAAAAAAAAAAAAGAAATGAAAATCAAAAATTGGCAAGTTCGCAAAAATGTGCCCTCGGTATGTCCTCCCATTATGAATACAAAGTGTAGTCATACGCACACGTATTTTTTTTTTTTTTTTTTTTTTTTTTTTGTATTCCTCGAGTATGTGCCTACGTCACACAGGGAAAACTTAATTGACATAAGAGATGCAGAAGGCCACAGGGATGTAGACGCGAAGTTTGAATAAACGCGCGAGGGTTCGAAGATAATTTCCACCAAGTACCTTTTTTTAAGCACCTCCCTTTTAGTGGGTGTAAAATTGGAAAATGGTTCACTCTCACTTTTCCTCACTTTGCATGCCAAATAATGCCGCGTTTGGAAAGAGCCAATAAAACCAGTGAACTAATTGCGTGACAAAATGGGCGACACAATCGAGTGAACTCAACCTGCCAATAAAACGATCGACTTAGCTGCCCTCCCCGGAAAACACCCCCAACGGACCGTCTACCCTCCTAGTATCCTTCTCACACATTTGAACCCTAAACACACGAGGTGCGGTACGAACGCAGATAACCTACCATGTCAACATATCTACCTACCTCTGGGCCATTTAATGCGCAATTATATATATGCGTTGTCCCTCTTTGACGCTTCAAACAGGGGGGGTGTGACTGGATGGAGAGGTTAGATCATAAAAAAATTGTTTGCAAAAAAAAAAAAAAAATACATCTCAAGAAAAGAATGAACAAAAGAGACATTTGAGAGCGGACCTGTATTTTCTCGCGATATTGTTATTCCTACATAATTACTCCCAAAATGGATTATCGCCATCCATATTGAGTAATTACACAATGGGTCACTAGAGCGAAGACAGACGTGACACCGTTTTTTTGTTTACACGATTATTTTCACTCCATTCGGGAATTCTCCTTTTCTTTTTTTTCATCGAATAATGATCAACTTCGGTAACTTCATCCCCCTCCACGAGTGTAACATGTAGGAAAAAAAAAAAGATAAATAATGGTGTCCTTTTTGTTCTTTTTTTTTTTTTTTTTTGCAAACAATGTGTGGATCCAAATGAGGAAGGAAGAACAGGGTTGCTTTTGAGAAAATCAAAATTTTTTGTAAGTGGAACAATTTGAAAGAAGAAAAATATAAGCAATTGTAAATATATTCATTTTTATACACGCACATAGGTATGTATATTTTTGTTCGCAAGCGTTGCTCTCAAAGAAATACTCCTTTTTTGAAATACGTGGAATCGAAAGTGCAACCATAGAAAAGCGGCGAACATAGTTGTATGACCTTAGCTACCATCAAACAAAAGCATAACTGAGCCCCACTTTTTGGAGTAGCTGCTCTTGTAGAACTGTCACCACCTATGTTATGTTCCGGGGGGAATGGTCTTCAATTCTTATTTCCTCTCTACCCCTGTTAAATCAAAGCGGATTCGTTCAATTTCTTAGAGAGAGGGGGTACGGAAGTCTAACTTATGCCGAACTGACAAGGAGATGACCTAACCAAAGGAAGCAGATGCTGTGGAGACAAATTTCCCCATTTGTAAATAAGTTGGTATGTCACTGTTTCCTTCAATGTTTAGCGAGCAGTCTTCACAACACATTAGTGGCAAAGTGTTCACATGATGAAAATAAAGTGATTACGTGGTGTGTGAGGGCAAGAACATATGAGTGATCTACTGCGCTTATGGCATCCAAAGAGAGGTTCAAATAGCAGTAGAAGGGGGCATTAAAAAAAAAGAGAGAGAAAAAAAAAAAAAAGAACTTTATTTCATTTGGCCCTTCATTCTGTAGGACGTACAAAAGTCGCAATATGCCGACATAACACGTCCACCTACTCTCATAGGTGCAATCGTTTATCTGTTCGAACGTGGATACATCCCCAGGCAAATGTATGCGCATATGCAATGTACCTTTGAAGGGACATACGCCTTACACATACTTATGCCTAGGAGTACCCCCATTTTATTCCATCTCCCGATATTACTCCAAATAATCAGCGTATTCTACAAAAAGGTGAATTCCCTCTAGGGGCAAAGAAAAGGAATAATAGGCCTAATAAAAATGCGCTTATGAAAAAAGCCCCTTTGGAAAATCCCCCCCCCCTTGAATTTATATTCTGAGTATTAACATCGAAACGTTTTTTGTTTTTTTTTTTCTTGGAGATCTATGTTCCTTTAACTTCCTCATACTTAACCCAGCGTTGCGCCGATACATGTACATGAGTGATAATCCAGCTTCCATATATGTGATCCCAACGCACTCCCGCCCATGGCGTGTACATGCAAACATCGGCGTAAAACTTATAACCACCGTGTTACGCGAAGGAGAAAAAAAAAAAAAAAAAAAAAAAAAAAAAATTGAACCAAGTTTTCGCCATAGAAAAATAAGGATACCTGTTAATTATCAGTCCCCCTTTTTGCTGATAATCTTCACGGATCTTTATATAAACTGAAGGCGACGTGAATCTGCCGTGGTGAGAGTAACGAGAAGGGGAAAGGGAAAGAATCCCGAGTTTCACATTTGTTAACCTCAAGAAGCCCCGACCCCGTTCGACACGTGTACGCGTGCGGTGCTTGTTCTCACACCGGCCTTAGTAATACCCTCAGTAGCGTAGCAATTGCAGTCGTCAAGCAGTGGTATATATACCTACATGGCCAAGAAACCCTCCCCCCCCTCCCTCTCACATCTGCCCCCCCGAGCTTGTAGTAACTAATAAAGAAAAAAAACACAGGAGTTGCGGTTCTCCCCCCCTATTGGGTTGAGCGGCATCGTGAACTGGGCATCCCAATTTCAGGGGCACCAATCACAGTAGCGCTAACGGCAAAACGAAGTCTACTTTAGCGACCACGCCAGCATTTCACAGTCACACAGTGCTCCTCTACAAAAATGAGCGACAAAACCAAGGACGGGAAGAAAGCCCACACGGAAGACGAGAAGGACAAGGAGTTTGAAGAGAAAATAAAACAACTAACCGTGGACGAGCGAGTGAAGAACGCCCTGAACCTTAAGCTCGAGGGGAACGATGAATTTAAAAAAAAAAAATACGAAGAAGCCATAAGCAAGTACAATGAAGGGTTGAAATACATACACAAGTTAGAAAAGAAGAATGAGAAAATGATCGAACTGGAGATAGCCTTTTATCAAAACATGAGCATATGCTATTCCAACGTAGAGAATTACAACCAAGCGTATGAGTACGTAAAAAAAGTGCTACAGCTGGATAAGGACAACGCCAAAGGATTGTTCAGACTAGGACAAATTGAATTCAATCGGTGCAACTTTGACGTCGCAAAGGAGAAGATACAAGATTTTATTAAGGCACACCCAGAGAATATGGAAGCCAAGAAGCTCCTTAAAAATATACTCATCAAACAAAACGAACACAACAAAAAGCAGAAGGAGGCCTTCTCCAAAATCTTTCAAAAAGCCTCTGGACTGTACGATGACAGAGAGAAGGAAATACAGAGAAAGAAGAAGGAAAAATATGAGAATTACCTAAAATCGTGTGCTGAGAAGAACGAAAAAATTGTAGACTTCGAGGAGTGGGAAGTTATGGAGAGGGAGAAGGAGATTGAGGAGCAGAAGAAAAAGCAGGAGGAGCAAAAGGAGAAAGAGAAGAAAGAGAAGGAGCAAAAGCAGTCGGAGAAGCAGAGCAAAGCGGAGAAGAAAAAGTCCAAGCATAACGATAATGTGAAAAAAAAAAAAAGTGGCTCACTCACATCCAATACGACAAATAGCTCGTCCTGCTTAGACATAGACGAGGAAGACCAAAAAATAATCGACGAAACGAAGAAAATGGGTTATTGCTATTTTAGGAAAGACATAAAAGAAGATGATAAAAAATTCTTCGAAAAAAATATGCCTCAAAAAATAGAAAACGTTATTACTGATGATCATAATTTGTATAAAACTGAAAATAAAGCCATCTCCTCTTGGAACGCCGCCGGCACTACATATGAAGAGAAGGACATGAGCAAATGGGCAAAGCAAAAGTTAGAACAATGTCTCAAGAATATCCACTTTAAAAATACAGAAAAATCAGATTTCCTCAATTTAAATAACCAGAACGAGTATAACTTGTTGAATGCAGATTACCCCGAAGTTTTACCAATTCAATATTTATACAAAATAGAATTAAAAGATATAAAAGATCTGAATGTGGATGCACAGATCGTTGTCATAAGGGGCACAAAGAGACACATCTTCGAGCTCTCATGCAATTTATACATAACGCTAAATATCAATATAACTGAATTTCACATACATAAAATTATCGTCCAGATAGGTGAACTGTCTAGCGAGTTAGAGGCTGGAAAAACATGGAGAGACTATATAACTGTGAAGAAGAACGATAAATTAAAAGTTCCAGATAAACTGTTCAACAATATATATGAGTTCATAATTGAGAAGGTGGAGAACCAGGTAAAGTACTTCACAGAGGAGTACAGTAAGATGTGATCTCCAGGGGGCTGGGAAGACTAGAACTCCTCCCCCCTCCCCTGCCCCTATTCAAATGTGTTACGCAAACCATCGTGTAGGTTACAACTTCGAAGCTAATTGCACCAGTGCTAATATACACACAGGTGTCCGTAACCCCCTCACGTAATCATAGCGTAGCTCAATTTATATTTCCCTCCCCCCCGCTTTTTACCCATTTTTTTTTTTTTTATAAGAATATATTTGATATATATAACTTTTTTTCCTTCGTCTCCCGGAACATTGTCCCGAGGCCTTACTCAAAAAAAAAAAAAAAAAATACTTCTCTTAATTGTACAAAAAGAAGAGAAAAAAAAAAAAAAAAATTTCATCACCTAAACACCGTGTGATATATCAAGTCGTAAAAAATTCCCCCCTGCGTCTATGGACATTTTCGCTAAAAGGCCCCTCGATCTATGCCTACCACATTGGTACTTCCCAAAAGGGGAAATTAAGAAAAAGGCGTAACACTAACGACGTGGAAAGAAAAACAAACGAAGCGCAGTTACGCGTAGACGGCTATCCCACCTAATTTGACATGTCTTATGAGCCTCATTCCCTGGGGGTGCATTTTAAATTTGCCCAGAAATGATTTAAGAGTAATGTGGGAATTCAGAAAAGAAAAAAAAAAAAAAAAAAGAAAGAAAAAGAAAAGAGGAAGAAACCGTGCAAAAGAAGAAACAAACAGGGCCTTCAATCAACGACTGAACCCCATTTTATTTGCAGCCAAGTATATCGCTCCTCCTGGTTGATTATTTCCATTGGCCATAAAGCATTAAATCGACCAATATCTCACATCACATGCATACGCACAAAAGGATACACTCCTAAAGCAGAAGAGTGTTCATCAGGCTACATATATAGTCGAACAACTTGTTGTAGTCTTGTCCCTTCACCTTGTTCTCATCTAAAAAATTGTTTCTCTTAGCGAACGCATAAACTCCGGAGATGAGATTTTTAAACTTCTCACCGTAATCCTTATCGTACATTGCTTTCTTAAACGTCTCTTTTAGCGCATTTTTCTTTGCCTCTTCCACCATTCCATTTGATAGCATCGTATCTAGAAGCTTCAAGCAGATGTCGTATTCAGTCTGACTTAGGATGAGTTGATCGTACTGCTTTCTAAAATTGTTGTAGGCACTGTGATGCTCTCCTTCGTCCATCATATTTTTTTTATTTTCTCCTGCAAGCAAGTTGTCGTACAGTAAGTCGAAGTGATGGATTTTCCCTGCAGGCTTGACATTCTGGTTCGGGCTTACTGGCTCGGTTGATGCGGTTGACCCGGTTGACCCGGTTGACCCGGTTGACCCGGTTGATGCGGTTGACCCGGTTGATGCGGTTGACCCGGTTGATGCGGCTGACCCGGTTGACACGGATGGTTCCGCTGGGTTTGTGGGCTGTGGAGAATTGTTCAAAACAACTGAGTCGCCCCCAGCGGGTTCATTGCTTGGCCCTGAAGAAACTTCACTTGTGGATTCGGATGAATCTGGTTCACTTACACTAAGAGTTGCACCTGCATTAACTGAAGGGACCGTTTTCCCTTCTTTACTTTCCTCTTCATTTGTTCCTTCTACACCATGGCCACTTCTAGGCACCATTACTGGGTCCTCATTTCCGGTGACATTCTGCCAGGCGAACTCCTTATCGCTAAGTTCCAATTCATCCTTGTCCCCGTGTGAGCTCTTCCCCCTCTGGGCCGCCATCTTGGCATCTTGAGCTTTTTTCAAATTTTTAAATTCCTCCAACTTTTTTTTTAACATCAAAATTTGATCTTCGGTAATTTTCTTTGGTAATTTCTCATCATTAATTTGTACCTTCAAAGTTTGCAATTTCCCTTTCAGATTTTTTAACTCATGGTCGCTGATGTTATCTGCATCGCCCTTGTGTGGGGTTTCTTTCCCTTTTTTATTTTCTTCTCCCAGTATTGGACCTGTGCAGACGAGGAGGAGACAGGAGACCAAAACGAATCCGCTCTTCATTGCGCTCGACGAATTGTTTTTGTCACGGAAGGACGACAAAGTAGCTTTGAAAGGGTAGCACCGAAAATCAGGGTAGCTGAACAGATACGAGCTGAGTATCTTCTTCAAGTGGCCAATTCTGGATGAGGCAAGGTACCAACGAGGGAGAGCCAGCTGTGCATACGTGTATCCCAATTTTGTCGCAAGTTGCAACAAGCTCCTTATGTGATTTTCAGTGTGAATAGGCAAAAAAAAAAAAAAAAAAAAGTTTAACGGACGAAAAATCTATCGGCAGAATGATCAATCGACAGAATAATCTATCAGTACTTTTTATATTCATAACCTCTCTCGACTTCACACCTCCGTAATGGCAAAAAAAAAAAAAAAAAAAAAAAAAAAAAAAAAGTTCCACACCGAAGTTAGCCAAACATATGCTAATTATGGTGGCTGCAAAAACCGAAGTAAAGGCTTCGCAAAAATTGCCGAGACCAGTCGATAAAACATTCAGATTCTTACCATTGCATATGCACACATTGTCAATTCGAACTTTCGAGTAAAAAACATAAAGAATAATCCCTTCGCTTGCGTTTGTTTAATCGCCTTTTGCAACCATGTGCACATCTCTCCTGAGTTAGCTTCCTTCCCGCGTACTGCAAATTTATCATGCGCCAGAGATGGAAAATGGACTGAGCAGTTTGGACGTTTTTCTCTTTTTTTTTTTTTTTTTAACAAAAGGGGGTAAAAGTCAGAGTGTGCCAATATAAATACATTCTTCACGGTCATATTTGTCATGACAGATTCGAGAATGTGGACAAATTAATCATGTAAGCCATATTAATAAGAAGCAATTATAGTGCACCAAAGAGGCGGAAAAAATAAATAAAAAACAAACAAACAAATAAATAAATAAAACAGAAAAATACAAAAAAAAGAAAAAGAAAAATCTTCCTCTCCAAAAGGGTAAAAACGATAAAACTCTTGGGACTATGGTATGCCGCTTTGCGTGAATCCTCACAAGTCCATTAGCTTAACGTTAGAGCGAAAATTCCACTCCCCCTCATCAAAACAGTACATTATAAAAAATAAAAAATCGCAACTCAGTACATACCATTAAAATGTCGGCTTATCTTTTGGCCACCTTGGAAGGGGGTTCTCCTCCCGTCGAACAGCTTCGGAGTATACCGAAGGGGCCTTATCTGAGGAATGTCCTACTCGGCCATGAATTCACCTAAATGGTGCTTAACAGGTTCTCGACATTTTTTAAAACACATTTGTACAGGTTTGCATTAGCTATTCTCTCTTCTTTCAAGAAGTTTTGTGCCATCTGGCGAAACCTTAAAAATCCTCGAACATAATTTTTAAATTGTTTCTGAAACTATCGTCAAACACTTTTTTAAACATATTAACTAGGAAATAGCCGTTGGACTGCTCTCCTTCCTTTTTGAAGCAGAGATAAAAAAGTATTTTTTACAATTCTTTTACTCTACGGGGGATGATGCTAAACTGATATTTCTTCCTCATTGCACTATATTATATGTGACACGTGGACATGTCAATTTCGTCTTTTTTTTTTTTATTCTCCTCCAACGTATCGTCGTATAGTTCGCGCAAATATTTCACTTTGTTTTTTCTCGCATTATGGGTCTCCTTCAGGAGAAGGACCACTGCCGATTGCTCTTCTTGGGTGCAGCACGCAGTGCTACTTCAAAACATGTATGTTGTGACATCTTCAAGTGATAACCCAATTCCTTGCTTATACATTATAGATCTCCTTCTTTTCCCAAGGTACGCCATTTCGTGTGTACATCTCTACATGTACTCTTTTTCTACACTACATCTTCCTATAGTCCGTCCTTAGGAGGAGGGCCTTGCGCGTTGTTTCCATCATCTTCCATTCTGGAATTTCCCACAGTAGGAAGTGATCCTTTTTGACTGTTCGCCTAATCTGCCACTTCACTGTCCCCCCCCACTCACTGTCCTACCGACCACTTGAGAATTTATAACATCTCCTGAGGCATCTTCACAACCCTTGCTTCCCTCAGATTCAATTTCCCTCTGTTCGAAGAACTCCTCTTGGCAATCCATAAAAATTTCTTCGTCCGCTTCTAACATATCTGCATATTTTCCAACTTCCTCGATGAAATTCTTCTCCAAAATTGCGCTGCAGTTTCCACCAATGTTTTCCCAACCACCGTCCTTGAGCGTGTTTATGTATTCTTTCATCGACTCAATTTCTTTGGCGAATACTTCACTGTTGTCCCACGCGCTGAGCTTGTAGAGGTTTTCTAGCCGTCTGTGCACCAAGCTTAAAGCATCATCCTCCATTTTGTTGCGCTTTTTTTTAAAGATAATCGATCCAGGCAACACATATTGGAGGGACAGCAACATCAAAATGGAACCCAGTAGGATGATATTTTTCCTCATTTTGCATTGTTAACTTGTTAGATGTGAAGTAGAAATAATGCAAAGAACAAGCGATAACTATAGCGACTTTGTTAGTTAATGTGTGTGCTATTAATTAGAGAAAAAAAAAAAAAAAAAAAAAAAAAAAAAAAATATATCCATTCTTTTATATTCATTTGAATACACATATGAGTAAGCCCCTATATATCACCTCGCAAAGCGAGAAAGATGGGAATTATTTAGATATCGCCAAATAATCGATAATAATTTTCTGAGCGTAACTAACTTACCTACAGAATGAAATATTTGGCGAGAGATCGAGAACGGCACCATCCTCCTACGCCTTCGAACTGCTAATTCTATTGAACCTCCAGTGGAAGAATAGATGTGAAATTTGATCCCTTCCTCTGTTATTCAAAATGCACGTTCTATGGGTAATGTGCATGGAGCGTTCGGTAATTTATTATTTTAGTCGCTTCCGGAACGGGGGGATAACAAAATGGTGCTATATCCCAAGGACTTTTTTTTAAAGTATATTAGGGAGAGCTGTTAAGTTTTGCGGTATATTTTGCCCATTCGCGCAGATAATAGGGAAAAAAAAAAAAAAAAAAAAAAATATTTATATATATACATAAACATGTACCTATGTATATACGTATGAGCGCAAAACTGCTAATGTAGAAATATAAATTAAAAAACATAACGATGAGAACGCCTTTTTCTCAAAGCAGGAAAAAAAAAAAAAAAAAAAATGGCAAAGTCTAAAATTGCCCTCCTGAAGCTCCCATTTTGAGAAGTAGCTAGTCAGAGAGAATATGCCAAACGGAAGCTAATGTTACATGCAGTAAAAAAATGCAGCAGGAGGAAGTGTTCTCCCCCCCCTTAAGATGTTCGCTTAATTTTATTTTTAATGTTAGGATAAAGAGGAAGGCGGAGCTTCTGCCGTTTCTTCTTTACACCCTTTAAGCCACATCAAATAGTGTTCTTCATAAGGTGTTCATCAAGTTAATGGCGTTCTTTAGCAGATTGGTGTGGCTTGTGTTATTCATCTGTTCCTGACTTATGTAGTTGTGTCTCTTGGCAAATCCATAGAACCCCTGTACAATGTTGTCAAACTCCTTCTGAAATTTCTCGTCATCTAGCACTTTTTTAAAAACTTCAACCAGCGAAGTACCAGCTGAAGATTCGTTTTCATTTCCAAATCCGAGTTCAAATAGTTTCTTCACAATTTGATATTCCGCAGGGTTCAAGCTGAGCTTGTACTTCGTCTTGTAGGATGAATTCTGCATCTTTTTCTTAATATCCGGAGTGGTTATAATCTCATCATAAAGTTCGTCCAAGTAGTTAATTTTGGCATCGTTCGAGTTGGTGCTGTGTTCTCCTGTTGTTGTGTTCTGCACTCCTACTGTTGGTAATTGGACATCCGTTGGATTAGCTTGAACACCTGCAGGTGCGTCGTTTTGTCCTCCATTTATCACTTCCCCACTTTGTTGCTGTTGTACTGGAAGTTGCACGTCTGGATTTTGTGCGCTTGATGTTACACTGCTAACTGATGATTCTGATTCCGTAGGAAGTAAGGTTTGCTTTCCTTGTTCAACTGAATTTCCGGCTGGAGCAACAGATACTTGCACTCCATTCCCCTGAGTGTTTTTATCTGATTGGCTATCTTCGGATGCTTGGGCATTTTGCGCCGTTTGTGCAGAGGCGTTACTTGCACTTGACGGCTGTGCAGGTTCATCTGCTGCGAGAATCGGCGCATCGTTTTCTTCCAGACCTGTTGGTGTGTCTACGTCCTGTTTTTCCTTCGCATCCTCTTCGGAATCTTTCTCACCATTATCATTATCGTCAACCTCCTCTTCATTCGCCATGAATTTAATCCATTGTCCAATGAAATCAGCCTCATTATCTATATGGATATCCTCCTGAGGGCTATTTTCGCTTCCTTCGTTTGCCTCCGTGGGATCCTCCAAAGTGTTACCATGTTGGTGCTCCTCTACTTCTATATTTTCTTCCTCCTGTTCTCCCAATTCATCAACTTCATGGGAATTTTCTGACACGCTCTCTTGCATAATTTCATTTAAATTATGCAGTTTGTTCTTCAACGAGTTCAGCAAATTATGTTCATCATTATAAATGTTGGTTACCTCATCCGGGATGTCTGCGCCCCATGTTGGATGTTGCGCCAATACGACAAGGCAAATAAAGGAGGAGGAAAATAAATTAACCATTTTCTTCATTTTCTTGAAGGAGAAGTACGCGTGTGTAAGATGTATTGTTTTTTTTTTAACTAAATCGTTGTAAGGTTATGAGAAAAAGATAAAAAAATAAAAAGTTGCAACAAAGGAGAAGGAACAAAGTAGATGATCCACACAATATATGTATAGCAGCTGGAAAGAGAAAAATGTCCAAATTTTTTTTTTTTTTCATCATCCACGTGTGCACGTGTATATGCAAATTAGTTATACATTTTTCCGACCGTCTATCATTTCACACCGAAAAGAAGAAGCATTACCTCGCCCCGACAAATTTATGCGCAAATAAAATAAATTGCAACAGAACACAGCTACCGACACCAATTTATTTTAAAAAAAAAAAAAAAAAAAAAAAACGTTTGTGGCGTGCCTCCGCATGCGCAACTGGAACGTTGTAAAAATTAATTCCTCCGGAATTTTCCCCTCTGTTTAATACAATTATGTCTATTTTGAGAAAAAAAAAAAAATTTTCGTCCGCAAATTGGTACTACACAATTTTATATGCACATAAATTTTTAAAATGGTAAAAAAAATTTAACAGCATGAAGAAGGAATTCCCACAATCTACATTATCTGTCCGACCGGTGTGCAAAAAAACACAGGGAGGTGTCTACGCCAGGGACAGATGTCGCAGAGGTGAAAAATCGATGGTCAGAAAATGTGCACTCGCAAAATGTATGGAAAAAGGTGAAAAATGTCACAGTAAAAAATAAAGTTAAAAATGAAGTCAACTTTAATGTGTCGTTCCTTTCATCACGACACACCTCAATCGACTGCGCAAAAAAAATTTTACAACTGTTCACAACAAATTAGAACCGACAATCTCTTCAAGCACACGATTGCATATCCGTTTTGCCAGATCAAAAAAAAAAAAAAAAAAAAAAAAAAAAAAAAAAAAAATTTAAATTAACAGCAATTGGGAGTTCTTCAAAAAGGCGGACAAATATTAAAAAGAAAGTTAGCCATAACGGCAAACCGAAACTGCCGATGATTACTTCATTTCAATCGTGTTTAGCAAATTTATGATATTTTTTAGCAAATCATGGTATAGTTTCTCATTTGTCGTCTTCTCGCCCCTCAAGTAGTTGTGGCGTTTCGCAAATCCGTAAAGACCATGCTGAAAGTTGTCAAACTCTTCTTGCAAACTCATGTTATTCAAAACTTTTTTGAAAAATTCAAGGGGGCAAACGGCATTGGTACTCTCCCCCTTCTTGAAGAAGGCGTCAAATAATTTTTTCATCATCTGGTACTCCTGCTCATTCATCGTAAGCTCGTACTTCTTTCGAAAATCATTATATTTGCTGTGGAATTCGGGGATGTGAATGCCGTTCTTTCCGTCTTCCCCTTTAAGTACTTCGTCGTAGAGCTTGTCCAGGTACTTCACTTCCGGGACGGGTGCATGTGAAGCTTGTCCCGCAGGAGCGGCTGGACCTTCTGGTGCCGCTTGGGAGGAAGATTGCGCTGCATCTGAGGTTACCTCTCCATTATTCTGTAGGGGGGGTACAACTTCATCGTTTTTTTGTGATCCATCTCCGGAGGAACTCTGACTTGATTCACTTGAAGCTCCTGTGTTACCTGAGCCTGATGATTCTCCTGTACTAACACTGGAACTAACTGTGGATTGAGTACTCTGGGATACCGAATTTTCTGCGGATTGAGCATTCTGGGTACCCGTAGTTCCTGGGGGTGATTCGGTACCTGAATCACCTGTGCCAGTCGTTCCCACACCAGATGCTTCCACATTCGGTTCATCATTTCCAGCCACTTTCTTTTGATACTTACTTGACTGGCCCTTAATTTTGCCCTTGCTCTGTCCAGTGAAGTCCACATCGTAGTTATCCAGGTCGTCTTCATCCACTCCAAAAATGGTCTTCTTGGTGGATTCGTTAGCAGCCTCGTTTTCTAGAGCATGGCCTAAAGTTACTCCTTCGTTTACCCCACCATGTTGTTGGAGTTGCTCAATCTGTTTCTTCAAAGCCTCAATTTCCTTGACGAATACTTCACTGTTGTCCGTCGCACTCAGTTTATACAAACTCTCCAACTTCTTCATCAACATGTGCATTGCATCCTGCTCCAGATTATTTTTCTTCTTCTGGATGCATACTTTTTCAGACGACACGATGCTGTGCGAAAGCAGCACAAAGAGGGAACCAAAAATTGCAATTGATTTCTTCATTTTTTTTTTTTTTTTTTTGCAAAAATGACGATTGTTTAAGTTACTATACTGATGCACACTGCGTTATTTGAGTAATATTTATTGGGGGAAAGCGCATATGATGAGAGAAAAAAGTGTGTGACTGAAAGTGTAAACTTCTTTTTTTATCTTCGTCCTAAGTCGAAGTGAGCGAATATCTGCACATATACTTGGACACTTGTGTGTGTGTATTTTTATTTGTATTATATTTTTTTATATTATTATTATTATTATTTTTTTTTTCTCCTTTAAATTAAATTTTTTCTCCAATTAACAAAGGGAACTCCTTAATGGGAAAATTGCATGTTCAGACTATTTGGCTGGAAGCAAGAGAACCCCCCCAAACAATTGGTCATTTTCACACCTGGTGAATTGATCACTTTGTGAATTATCACCTTGCAAGTGAGAACCGAAAGAACACACCGAGGGGTTTCAAATTGTAATACGTTTAGGGTCGATACACGAACTTTGTATCATTTGCATGCATGTATTTTATCTGCCATTGCAAACGAAGAGCACATGAGTTATCTTTTCTCGTCGGAGAATTTATCACCGATTACACATAGCCCATTGAAGTGTACATTTACAGCACACTTTTTTTTTTTTTTTTTAAATTGACAAAATGAATTTTTAAAGTTTGGTTCGTATAGCCTTTTTCCTCCGTGTGTATGCACTCCAAAAGGAATGGGACAATACGGAGCCATCCTAGGTGGAGCCAGCAGAAGAATAAGGTTGGACAAATCGATGAGAGAAAAACAAAAATTATGAAAGGAAAACCAACTCTTCTCATTTTACCATCACACAAGCTTTGGCAGTGCATTATCTGTTAACACGCAATTCCATTTGTTCTATCTGAGCGACTCTAGTACATCAATTCACAGGTTAACAGATCAAATAAAAAGAAATGCTCAAACGTAAAATGTGTTACATGAAAAGAAGAAAAAAAAAAAAAAAAAAACATACTGATGGATACGCTAAATAATGTAAACACAAAAATTATTCTTGTGAAGAAGTAAAATAAAATAATCATATGGACTGTCCCAAACGTGCATACTTCACTTTTACGAAAAAATTAGCAGCACAATTGATGTTCAGAAAAAAAAAAAAAAAAAAAAAAAAAAAGGGCGCATGATGCCAGATTGCCTTTCCTTTCTGTTGCAACATACAACTATCATGACGCATTATTCCTTTCGTTGATTTTTTCATCTTCCTTTTTCAAAAGTAAAGACAAAAAGAAAATATTAAAAACTGCTCCAGGTTCACCCCCTTGTGGAAAAGATACAAGGGGCAAAAGTAAATTTCAACAAAGTGGGGAAATTTGTTTTCCAAAATGTGTTCCATCAGGTTTGCACGGAAAAAAAAAAAAAAAAAAAAAAAGTACCAAAAATATCGACAAACACTACGTGTTTGAGTTGGGAGTATATTATGTCCAGAATGAAAAGTTCTATGGAATATAACAAAAAGCTAAAATAAGTAAGCAGAGCAAATCTGCTACATTGTGTCGGTTCCCACGGCTGAGTTGTGGGCCCATATGTATTCGCGGAGTGGCAATTGTGCAAACGCTAAATGGCTCAAAGGAGAAATGACACAAAATGGAAAGACAAATCGGAAAAAATTAAAGAGGTGAGAAGAAGACCGCACAATTAATACTTCGGCATGTCACTCACTGAGCCTTGCAAAAGGCTGTTGAAAAAAAACAGGCCTAAAGTACCTACTATTAGGCAATCACGTAAAGCCTGCTCTTATATCATGTTGAGGTAATTGATTATGTTCTGAAACAGCATGAGGTACTTCTTGATATCTTCCGTTTGGGAACCTCTTATATTATGCTTCTTCTGAGTATAGGTATAAATGCCGTTCATGAAATCCTTAAATTCTTGCTTAAACTTTTTATCCGTAAAGGATTTCTTAATTGCTTGGTACACAGAATCTGTGTCTTCACTAATAGCATCGTTGTACATAGAAAATGCATCGATGAGCTTGCCTATAATTTCATATTCGTCTTTACTTAACGATATGAACCTATCGTATTCCTTTTTGAACTCATTATATTTGTCATCATAATTGGTTCCTTCTTCACCGCCCTTTTTACTTAAGCTACTTAGGATATCTTCATACAAATCATCTGCATAATTTAGGCTGGATTCGTCGTACTCCTCTCCTTGCACTGGAAGGGTGGACTCTGCCCCTCCATCGTTTTGTTCACCTTCCGCAACGCCGCCTTCCTCACCACTTTGCGCGTCCTCCTCCTCTGGTGCTTTTTCCTCACTTATTCCTTCCTTGTTCGTGGGATCCTCTTCCGACACCTGGCCTGTTAATTTTCCATTCTCAGGAGCATTACTATCCTCTTTTAAATCGTTATTAAAATCGTTCAAGATGTTTTTAAAATAACTAATTATGTTTTGTCCAATGAAAGGTTCCTCATTGCCTGTCCTATTCTGTTTATCGATTTGTTCAGCCTTCTCATTTCTCAGATTGTAATTCGTCTCAGCGATTTTGCTTTTGTCGTACGATGCTACGACATGTAGTCCCAGGAAAAAAATAGGCAGAAGGTAGATTTTTCCGTTCATGGTGAGCGTTAATGGGTTAATTAGGCTATGCTATGCTGTGTTGCGTTACCTATTGCGTTACCTATTGCGTTACCTATTGCGTTACCTATTGCGTTACCTGCTACGTTACCTGTTACGTTACCTGTTACGTTACGTGATTCGCTACGTGTTTCGTTACGGGTACTGCTGGCAGGCTAACATGGGCGCACTCCGCAAGGGGACAATTCAAGTGGGCACGGGTTAAGAACTGTACTTTTTAAAGTTGCAGCAGGAAAAAGGCAAACGAACACAAAATGCGAATGGAGAAAAAAGAAAAAATTTTCTGTTGACAAGATCAGACCACACACACGGAAATGAAATTCACAAAACGGAAAAATAGCTACAGGAAAATGTGCCACTCACATTTGCTCCAAAGAAAGCACTCCAAATTTTTTTCAACAAAAAAAAAGATTGGAGAAAAATTCACCGACAAAAAATCAAATCATTTAGGATAAGAGTGAAATTTGCGCGGACCAAAAATAGTGGCTAACTTTGGAAAAGAAAAATTAACGGAGTGTTATTTTTTGGAAAATAAAACCAATTTGTACCTTTGCTGTGCCTACCCGTCCCCTCTTGCAATTCTCCTTCGTTTTCCGTTCCTCATTTTTGATGCCGATTTTTTTTCACCCTGGCATTTCGCCGTTTGAGTGTCCATTACAGATTATCAATTTTTGCAGTTTCTCCCAACAACCGTTTTCCCAAATTTTCCCGTTCTCCTCAAAATTCCCTCGCAGAACTTTTTTGGCAGACCAAATTGCCACTCGCTTTCTCCTTTGCACATAGCCCACACGCAATACACGCGCGTCTTCCTCTTACGCATTGTACTATCTCTCAAAGCATCACATTGACTCTGACGCTATCGAAGTGCACTAGTGGAGAGGTCACTCTACGCATATACATGTGTGTAAAATGGTCTATATATGTACATACGTGCGTACACGCATATTCGTGTGCGTTTCGCTAGTTATGAGCAACTTTGCACTTGGTACGGACGAAAAGTAGAAAAAATGAATCTGTGAATGGAGGCCTTTTAACTTCATCTTCACCCCTGCGGGGCGTCGTTAAAGTGAAAAAAAAAAAAAAAAAAAAATGAACACATTAAAGTGTGTTAAAATAAACCAAGTGACATTTACCCGTGATATTTTTCACTCCTTTTTTTGAACAGTTCTACCCATTCAGCATTATCAATTTTCTCGAATGGCTATCTCCTTCCCCTTAATGTCAAATGGGTGTCCGCTTTCCCCTTTTGATGTTGCCCATTCTTCCATATGCAGTAACACCGCATGAAAAAGGTCCGCCCTCCAGTATATGTGTTGATCCAAAACGGTGAAGAGTAAAATGGAACTTTTCGTGATCACCGAAATGGGCTTAATTTGTTAAAGCCTTCACACGGGAACTGTAACCCTGTGGGGAATACCCAAAGTATTGAAGGTTTAGTGAAAAAAAAAAAAATTACTCTGCTTTCGTTTTAACCAGTTTTCTAATAAAAATGCAATGGCCCAAATAAAGACTCTATTGAATAATTTAAAAAAATTCCTGAACAACTTTGTGCTTGGCCATTTTGGCAACCACCTGAGAATAATTTCTCCGTCTTATGGTGGGGCAAAATGTTGATGTAGATTGTAATCCCCCTTAAGGTAGCATTCAGGAGGAGGGTACACAGCCATATACATTTATGTACATATAGAAATGTCTACTAAATTTACAATTCACAAAGACTCGCCAGGAACCCAAGCAACAGTATCATGTTGCTAATAAAGGAAGAAATATTGGAGATATATATATATATATATTTTTTCTTTGCATAAGGCTTTCCCTTTCACTACGTAAACAGCCAACACGGAAGGGTATCTATTTTTCCCTCTCCTAGTTTGTTATCATGGAAAGGTAAAGAATTGGAGTTCCCTCTATGTGTTAAGGGGAAAAGGCGGAATAGCATTTTTGACTGCGTGATTAATATGAAAAGTCCAGGGAAGTAGAAAAACGATTCCAAACAATCGCCTACGTTTTCTTTTAACTGTTAAAATATATGTACAAACATTCTCACAACGGTGGAAATTTTTTCTCCTCAACATATCCTTTTGCGAGAACTGCATGAGTCCGTGGAATAGGGAAAAAAGTCCGCCTCTTTACGCAAAGAAATGAAGGGAACGAGATGAAATCCCTTCAAAAGTAAAGCCCCCCAAAAAAAAAAAAAAAAAAAAAAAAAAAGAGAACACACGCAGGTGCAATAAGGAATGCACTGTGATTCGATAATCGCCTTATATTTTCTGTCTAGACATGGTCCTCGCTTGACCGTTATGATCCTCGCATGGATAAGGGGCACATGCTTATGCCAAAAATAATCCTCAAAAGTATCGCGAAAAAGAGACACCATATTTAGCAGTAGCTTTTCTTTATTACTACTTGGAGAAACGTACCCTTAAATGTTCACCTGTTTGGACATGAACAGTGAAATGTACCCGAGTAGACCATAATATGTCCAAGGCACATGTGAGAAACACGTTCTACAAATATGCACATACATTTTTCCGCCTTCTTATGCTTGTCAAAAAGGGGGCTCCCTCGCTTCTTCTTTTTACATTCCATATAAATCTGAAAATTGCACATGTTGCACTCACCTATGAATTAGGCAATATATAGCTCAGTTTATCTCTCCCTTGCCGCTGTGATGCCTTAAGATATTTCTAAAGGACTTACAATAGGTTTCCCACTGATCCAATCAGTTAACAGGTAATACCTATTAGAGGAAGTTATGGTAGATGCTTGAAGGTAATTATGATGGAGAGGATAATATAAGCCAGTGTACGTTACATTTGATCTAAAGAAGGAGAAAAAATAATTTGTGAGAACACAATTGTAGGAACACCTCATGTTGAGGAGAAGGTGCAGGTGGTCATTTGCCGATGCAATAACGCCTTGATGGTTGGATTGACCCTTCACCAGACATATTACCCAAAGTATTTATCCTCACTGCTCACCCACTTCAGGACCACCCATTCAACATGGATGACGTATTCAACATTTTTAAAAAAAAAAATAAAACAAATAAAAGAGTATCCACCGCTACGGCGAAGGAAGAAAGTCCAAATGAAAGAAAAAAAAAACTTTTCAATTATAATAGGAAAAATCCAAGAAGGGCACACAACGAGGAAGACACGTACAATAACTACGAAGCTAATAGAAGCACAAATAATAAAGAAAATAATGCAAATAAAAATATCGAAAATATTGTCCTTGTAGACTTCCCTCCATTACCATTAAAAAATGTAGAAGCTTGCATTTCCTTCTACTACATACAGTATTTGAGAAATCAGCTAATATATGGAAACAGAAATATAAAATTGGATGAAAATGCAAAAATGATGGGTGAGACCTTGTTAGATAAAATTGAAAATTCTATTTATGAGTACGAACATGATAATTCAGAGGAAGATAGTTACAAAAAAGAGATAAGAATTATTACATTCAAATCTATATATGACAGATTCTATAAAATTTTATCTACTTTATTTACCTACGCGGAAAGTATTCCTATGCCGAACAATTTATACGAATACGTATTAAACAATGGAGTTTATGTAAGGTCCAAAAAGAATTTGGATTTTAACAGCAGGGAAAACATACACAATGTCTATTCCTACCTGGACAATGTAGATGTCGGAGAAAACGACTTATCTTTTAATGATGAAAAAATTTACATTGATAATATTGATATCAGTAGACCTACGATTTTGAACAAGACACTAATTAATGAAGATATTGATATTGAGTATTTACCGCTTAAGTTGAACTCCTCTTATCACTACAATAACATACAGTACGCTAAACTTTTTCTAAATGACGCTGTGAATATGTCTCTCTACGATCGGGCCCTGGGCGAACTCGTCGTTGTTAAGGCGCTCGTGGACACTCCCCCTTTGCCTACGACATTTGTGGAGGTTAGCCCGAGCAATTTAGCAGTTCCTGTGAATGCCTCTTAGCAATGCATACCCATCGCAGTGCATACTCCTCTGCAAATGCATGCCTCCCCTCCCCCCCCTTTACAGGGATTCGATATAAAAGAAATGAAAGCCGGTGAAAGGCAATGGATGCCCATTTATCTGGCCATCACCCTTTCCTCCTTTACCTACGTCGACGTAGAGTTTCCCTTCTGGTTCTACATAAAGAACTTCATAAACATAAAGGAAGAGGAATACAAAAATCAAAATGAGCTCTTTGAGCTCCCTTCTCCTTATTTCTTCGAGATTTGCTTCATGTTCATTGACCAGAAAATATTTTCGAAGGTCACTCCGATAGAAACGGTAGGACAGAAGAGCTACTTCAAGTACATGTCTAAGGTTGCAGGTAATGTTACTTTCCTTGCGGGGGATAGGGTACTATCCTCTGTCTATATATCTGTATGTCTGTAAGCATCCTCAACCCACTTGCGAACGTTTTCCGGTTAAGGAACGTTAGTGCCATCTTCTTGTGGGCTTCCATGCATGTCGCTTTTTTCTGTCTCCCTTAATACGATTTAATACCGCTTTTCCCTTCCCACCTCCCAGGCTACGTTGAAGACATCAGGCACTGCAGGACGGAGAAAATAATAAGGCACCTAGAGCAACAAAATGTGCACTCGTCCCACATCTATATCCCAAATTTACAGCACTCCGAGACACACCTAATCAACTTAACCTTATACAGCTTTTGGAAATATGACAAGGGCTTAAACGAAAAGGCTAACTCCATAGATTTTACCTCATACCTTTTGGAACCTTTCATAAAAGACGAAGAGGACGAAAAGGACGCGAACCTCCTGCAGGACCTTTAGAATCTTCTATTCCAATATTTGAAGTGCGTATACCTATCGTGGGAGGATATATTTTTTTTTTACTATTGCCTCCGTTGTTATGTTATTATGCCCTTTGATCAGTGGGCGAGCACCTCAGGTCAAAATGTGTATCTTGCTTATCTGCACATGGGGGATTTATTTTATTTGTATGTTCTATGCTCAATCGGTTGGGTCAGAGCAAACTGCACCACTTTGTTTAGCAGACAATTATAGTGTTACATTGGGAGCGTTTCACGAAGAAATATTTTTTACGGTGAGTGGCATTTTTAAAGGGTGAAGAGGATGGCGATGGAGAATTCAGAAATTTACATTTTCTGTTAACATCGTCGTTATTTTTATATTTTACAATTTTTTTTCTGCACTTTCATGTTAGGATTTCGCTTTTTCCAGGTTCTCATTTTTCCAGCTTTCCTTTTTTCAAGATATCCCTCTTCGACTTATTTTTTATTTCTTCCGATCGCTCCTCATTTTTAATATAATAGATATCTGCTGTTATTTTCCCCTCCCTTGGTGCGTTCGCATTATTATATATATATATATATATTTTTTTTTTTTTTTTTTTTGTGTTTTTTTCTCTTTTTTTTCCACTTGAAATTACGAATTTGGCACCTCCATATGGTCCATTTTGAAGCAAAACGTGACGAACATAAATTGACATGCTTTTATTATTTTTTCTCCTTCACCCAGCCTTGGAAATTAGGTCTAGTAAAAGTGGCAGTTTTTTTCTTTTTTTTCTTTTTTCATTTTTTTTTTTTTTTTTCGTGTGATAATTCGTGGATTCGTCACCTTAGTACATGCAATTTTGAAGTCAACCTTGTTATCGTCTTCTAATAAAGGAAGGAAGCGCATATATAGAGGGAAAACCAAACAAGTTTCTTCTTTTTTTTTTTTTTTTTTTTCGTTTTTCAAGATTCTGTAACCCCACGTTATAGGGCTCCTTTCCCAAATGAGTGAGCCCAGGATGTTGGACGAAACCTCTTTACCAAAGCTATTACGTCATACCAAAAAGGAAAAAAAAATAAAATGAGTAACGAAAGCAAGGTGATGAACCAATGCTTCAATGGGAAACACAATATATGCTTTAGCTTTATGGGAAGGAGATACAACCAAAAGGGGAGGAAAAGCCAAAAGATCATCCTTCACAACTGCATTCAGACCCTGCTATCCGACCCCATAGTTGTTCTGTACACAGACGACAATTATATTTGCACCGGTATGTTGCGCACATGTACCAATTCATTGCCACCATGATCATGTACCCATTCATTGCTACCCTGATCATGTACCCATTCATTGCTACCCTGATCATGTACCCATTCATTGCTACCATGATCATGTACCCATTCATTGCTACCCCCACCCTTAGGCTCCCTGACTGGGAAAGTGTGCCTCTTCAGAATCACGCGGAAGGAAGACAAGGGGGTCAACACGGATGTGTCCCTCCTGGAAACGAAGCCAAACAGGGGGAACTGCGAAAATAATGACTCCACCGAGTTGAGCAATAAATTTGCAGGTGACACTCCTCACCATAATTCCGTGGAGGATCCCTGCAGGGATAATCAAAATGGAATTAAAAATGACAGAAGCGATAGCATCGTGGTAGGTATGAGTGGAGTGGTAAACAGTACAGTAGGATTTGGACGTAAAGGTAGCAATGGTACCATCGAAGTTCTGGAAAAGTATCATATCCTGTGTATGTTCAGGAATAACAGCATCAAGTCAATTTACATAGACAGTAATTATGCCTACATATATTACGAAAGTTGCATAGACGTATTTTGCATAAGGACTTACCAGTTCGTAAAAAAAATGAACGTGGAAGTGGCAAACAACAAACAAGTGATCTTCTTTGAAAATCTTATTCTGTTTAATAACTCCAAGAGTCTCTTTATATACGACATAAAAAATAATTGCACAAGTTATTTCTATAAGAATTTTTTAAAAAATATTGTAATTTTCGATTTCAATGTAAATTATCTGTTATGCTACAAGAACAATTTCGGGAAATGCCACATTCGCGTTTTACAAATAAATATAAATGCACAGAAATGTGAACACGAATTAATTTTTTGTGTGGATTTTTCTTCAAAATTTATAAGTCATGGGAAATTTTTGGATGATGAAAAAATTATTGTTGCAAAAAATGGAAGGAGATTAATCATTTTTGATTTCAAAAAAGCTGTGGATATGTACAGAATTAAAAAATTAAAAAAGAAAATTCTGGATATCTACAAATCCGTGGAAAATTTGTTATTCATTTTGGTGGAAAATGAAATCTTTATTTTTAATTTATCCACTTATATATTTTACAAATGTGTACAGCTCCCTTCTGGTCTGTTTTACTTCAAGTGGTCCTACTTTATACGCCACAAGAACAACAAAATTATTTTTTCGTCCGATCGGGGGATTTACTTTATTGATTATCCCGTTGAGGAGGGCGCCTGACTCCTTCTCCCCGGAACCCTATGGTGTAAGATTCACCTAAGGATGCTCCTCCAGTTTATTACCTCACCCGTTTTGTCACACTCCTTTATCCCCATTTTGTGTGCACATTTTTCTCCTCATTTGAGTCTTTTTTTTTTTTTTTTTTTTTTTTTTTTTTTTTTTTTTTTGTCCTTTTGCTGTATTATATGAATAGACAATTTGATGACCCCGCAAACTCCTTTTTTGTAAAAAATTACTCCCCCCAAATGCTGTAATTCTTGTTTGTGTCCAAGTACTGGTGGATGTCCGAAAAGGAGCAGATATATCGCTCGCTCGAATTCAGAAAGAGGAAAATGTCGTTGACATAGTTCTCTTCAAATATGGCTTCCACTTGGTCTGCATACTTGAGCCTTATGATGAGGTATACCTCGCTAGAGGGGGGGGTAGGTAAGAACTTACAATGTTGCAAAGGTAAGAACATACAACGTTGCAAAGGTAGGAACATATAACGTTGCAAAGGTAAGAACATATAACGTTGCAAAGGTAAGAACATATAACGTTGCAAAGGTAAGAACTTACAACGTTGCAAAACGAGGGGGGGAGCATTCCGCACCCATTTGCGTGCAAATGAAAAAATAGCATGCACTCACCTGAGCAGGCCCACAATTTTGTACGTCAGCAGACCCACGATGTGGGAAAACAGTCCAGGGAAAAAGTCATTCTCTTTTGGCTTTTCCGTATTGGAGTAAATAAATAACTTCACATAAAAATATATCCTTGGAAATAAGTTAAAAACGTTTTGCTTAAACGACTGGAGGCTCTTTTTTACGTCATCGAGGTTGGAGCAATTGGCTGCTTCTGTACTCCGCTCGTTCGTAACCTTTTCTGCGTACTCCTTCAGCAGGTCAAAGTTTATTTCGCGCAAAAAGGAGAACTCCACTTTTTCGTGTCCAACTTGCAAATCTGATTTGCAACTTCTTTTTGCATTCAAAAAATCCTGAGTCGTTTTCTTAATTTCTTCCTCCTTCTCAATCGCACATTCTTTGTATTCCATGGAGAGAATTTTAATCAAGGGGAAACAGACTATATAAGAAAAGAAAGGGAGGGAAGGAAAAAGTGTTATAGGTGAAGGTCGACGGTCGACTTTTCTGCTGAATTAGAGGCAGTCACCAATAAATGAACACACTTATAACAGTAAAGGGAAATATAAGTGCATGCACTAATACCGCTACTTTGAACCTACCCCTTGACACTGTCGCTACAGTAAAGTTATAAATGGCATCGTTGAAGGCGGCCAAGATTCTGTTTTGTATGTCGTTCTGCGAAGACATATTGTACACCCTTTTGAAGAAGTACAAAATTGAATTTTCATTTTCGGCCCCCACTTTGTCGCCTTCCTTTTTCACATTTCCACTATAGTTCTCCATTATCCATTCTTTTGGAGATTCCCCAAAGAGGAGTTGTTCAGTTAATCCTCTGTGCAGGTAAAAGCGGAGGAACTCACTATCCTTTGTAACTTTGAAAAACAAATATACCAAAAGACTTAAATTTTTGATTAAATAAAGAGCGCCATTAAACATGTCCTGAGGATGATTTTTCATGTGCTCCTTATAAATAAATGTTATTGAATTGTAGCTATTTTCTAGACACTCTCTGAATAGCTCCAATAGTGTCTCTTCGTCTATTATAAAATTTATTGTCTTCAGAATTAGGATGGTACCAATAATATTTAGGTCTATACCGCACAGACCGAATTCGGAGTCCTTATTAAATTCCCTGCGGTGGAAGGAAAAGGGCTTGTATACATCCTTCTCATTTAGAACGTTCTTGTTACATTCGCTCTGCACCGCGTGGCTTCCACTGGTGAAGCTTTCCAGGCTATCCCGACTGTCTACGCTTTCAACACTATTACCACTGTCAATGTTCTTTCCACGTTCAACGCTGTTCCCACTTTGAACGATGTTCATACTGCTTGTGCTCTCCCTGGAGGGATCACCCACGTTGTGAGGGTCATCACTCATTGGTTTCGCCTCCGCCCCATTGTCAGAACTACCCACTGGTTCGGATTTACCTCCCGATGGTACACTCTTATCAATTAGGTTATTACTCCCGGTAAGAAAAAACAAACTATTCACCTGTCCGTTTTGCTCCTCGTTTTCCGGTGCCCCGCGTCTGATTTTCAAGGATGACTCTGCCTCAGTATGCGCATTACCCGTGAGGAGATATTCATCATACAAAAAGTTATTCACTATGTTGATAAATTTTTTCCTCAGAGGGTGGAAGCACACATAGGGTAAAGAAGCACTGGTATTTTTGGTGTAGTAGGAAATATAAACCTCTATCACGTAGAGTAATTTGTCTTTCAGAATTTTACAAATTTTTCTTAAGTAATCACAAATGATTCGATACGAATTATCACTATACGTGTCGATGATATCTACATAAATGGTTCGGATAATTTTTCTAATTAACTGTATGTTGTTAAGTTGGTGGATGCAATCATGTATATAGTCGAATATACACAATCCAATGTTATTCAAAATGATATTAACGGAATTGTTAAGGTTGTTATTGAATATGTATGTGTACAAGTCCACCTCTAGTTTAGAAACGTACATTGCCAACAGGCAAACATTCCTTATATACTTGCAAACATCGCTCTTCAGTAGGTACTCAAAATTGCTCAGTACATTACTGCTTAGTACATTACTGTTCAATAACTTTACCCTTGTACTTACGTAGATATTTTCTAGATTGTTATATTCCTCCGTGTATAAATTATTTTCATCCACCAGTGTTTTTTCATAAATGAAGTATATTACATCTCGCATGCAGCTACATTTTATTTTGAACTTTTTGTAGTACTCCAATTCATTTATATATTTGCTAAAATATATCATGCTTATGTTCTTATAGATTTGATTATCTTCCATTTCGTCTTCTTCGCAAGAGAGGTTTTGCACCTCCCTCAAATTAGCTATCTCATCCTGTTGTGTATTCTTTACTTCATCTTTCTCATCATTTATGCGTTCAGGGGTGTCTCTCATATTGTCAGATTTGAAATTGTTCATATAGTTGTCTTCTCCATGTAATCTTTTCGCGCTGAGGGTATTGTAAGATGTATCAGCCGAGAGATCCTTGCCCCCAATGGGGTTGTCTCTTCGCAGGGTACTGTCATCCCACCACTCCCCCCTACAGCTTAACTCCCTGAACGCGCTCGCCTCTTTGCAATTGTGATCAAAGGATGAGGTGCCATATGGACCTAAGCTCTCACCCCCTCTACCATCGGGTATATTCAACTCTGCGTTGTTTAGAACATCCCTGAACAGATTAATAACATATTTCAAAATACGCCTTATGATGGACTGGTATTTATTCAATTTAGCCTTGGCGTGTAAATAGGTACCATTTTTCTTGAAGAACATTATAGCCTTTTCGGAAAAGTGCAACATTTGGCAAATTTCGTTCTCGCTCCGCCGTTTGGTTTTGCCGCGTCGTGCCTGGTTTATGGTGTCACAAGGCACCCCTCCGTTCGATGCGAAGTCTATTGCGCTGTGTCCTCCACCCATTCCTACACCATTTAATGTTCCACCCGCTGAGATCCTTCTTTTCATCTTTTTTGCCCACCAGATATGATTGCGCAGTTGCTCCCTCAAGGAATTTCCCCTCATAGCACAAACCCCTCTGTTTGGACGCTGTACGACGTATTTGTTACTCCCCTGTTTTTCGTCAACTCCAGCGTTTTCATCCAACGGAGATTTCTCTGTTTCGATCCCTCCATTAAGTATACCCCTTTCAACTCCTCCTTCATCGTGATCTTGGCCCCCACCAGTAGCATATCCTCCGACAGTCAAGCTTACCTCTTCCTCCTTTTCCGATACACTAGGTAAATAGTTATCAATTTCGTAGCTCCTTTCATCCTCTCCCCTTTTTTCCTCACCGTCTGTGTCTCCCCCTTCCGTACCGTATGAGGTTACCCATTTGTGTATATTTTCCTCGGCCCAATTGTCCATTTCCATCTCTCCTTCATCTCCAGAGTCGGTTTCGCTCTCATCATAATCGCTTTGGTCATCCATTTCAAGTACCCCTCCCCGGCGCACTTCCCCTGCATATTCCTTCCTTGCATTTTTTTTCAAAGAATTATTATGCATCTCAATAAAATACGCATATTCGTTTTTCTCCATGTGGTTCAGTACCTTCTCAAAATGGTCTACGTTGGTGTAGAACTTCAAATGGCGTTCTACTCTTCTCTTGTTTCCCTTTATTATTTTCAATTCTTCATACCTAGAATAATAGTTCAAAAAAATTGAGTAGAAAGTATCGTAAATATATTGCTTGTTCTTCTCTACCTTATCTAATTCGTCTTTAATCTTTTTATAGCCATTGATAATACCATCAATATTTTGCACCATCCCTAAGAGATTAGAATTCCCTTGCCTGATTATAATTTTAATGTCGTTTACACTTTTGTATTCTTCCATTTTTCTCCTGAGCTTTGAGATTACGTAGTAATTTTCTATTTCTCCTAAGAGGTCGCTCCGTTGTGTGCACATCCTTCGGCTGGTCATCCTTTGACCATTGCCGCGTTGACCGCTTCTGCGTTGGCTGGTGTTCCTTTTTTTTTTTTTTGTCTTCTCTTTCTTTTTCTTTCTCTCGGTGTGCGAGTACGAGTGGACATTAACTGAGTCACCCTTTTCATCCTTTTCCGCTTTGGGAAGGAAATCCTGTGGGGCACTTTCTGCTTCATCCACTTCACTGCTGTAACTGCTGCTACAACTGCTGGTGTAACTACCACCGTCCTGACGATCACTAGCATGGTCCTGACTGCCATGGTGACTGTCTTCCTGCACATCAAATGGCCCACTTCTCCTCACACCACCTTCCACATACGTTGCATCTTTTATTTTGCTTTCCCTAAGCTTCTCCTCTCCCTTTACCTGCGACTTGATCACTTCCTCATGAGCAGATATGTTCTTCCCTTTTGATTTTTTACTAATGTATAGAACTTTTTTTCTCCCCTCCTTCTCCAAATTAATATCATCACATGTAAGGTTATCTAACTTGTTTATATATTCATATAACTTAAAGAACAGCTTATCTTTGTTGCTACTTCCCCCCTCCATTTTAGTTTCCCCTCCCAGCGGTGGCACCATTTCAGGAAAGATCACGTGCTGATGTTTAGTTCGTCTTACACATTATTTTTGACCGCCGAGCATAGAACCGTACAAAGCGGCAATCAATGGCGGTTACACGTAAGCAAGTGTAACTCACGCGTACACCTATGTGCATATGTATACACATACCACTATTACGGTAAATGTTTTCTCAATTCAAAACGACGAAGCGACTTCGAGACCAGGTACAGTGCCCTTCTCTGTTTCCTATCTAAGTTGAAGATGCTTCGATTGTATGCGAGATGCCCGACTTTTTTTTGCAAAGAGTTGGTACTCTTCAACCAAGTGAGAATATATTTACCAATTAGAGATAAAAAAAAAAAAAAAAAAAAAAAAAAAAAAAAGGACCGAATTTCGCGGCAACTCCCGCACAAGCTCTGAATTATAATGCAGTGCAAAATTGCCTCCTAACAATTTGTGTAGAAACAGAGTCATACCTATTTCAACAAAATGGTGAATACCCAACAAGAAATTTCACCATTCATTGGGGAAAATGCCTACTCTATTGGGATGATCAAATAGAGGGGATAACTCACTTTTATGATGAGTGCTACTCCGTTTCCTCTTTAAAAAAGGAATTTTTTTTTTTGTTTTTTTTTTCCTATTTGGGGATGTGCCTGGTTGGTTGTTTTATGTCCCCACATGGGG
This sequence comes from Plasmodium knowlesi strain H, assembly GCF_000006355.2. NCBI lineage: Eukaryota > Apicomplexa > Aconoidasida > Haemosporida > Plasmodiidae > Plasmodium > Plasmodium knowlesi. The sequence continues at coordinate 2,905,515 of NC_011913.2, read as the reverse complement.
TATGAAAATCCGCATCATGTGGACCCACATATCACCCCCATCCTGGAAACGGAAGAACACGGAACCATGTCCGACTTCCTGGGCACGAAACTGACCAACCACGATGTGAATGAAGTCAGAAGGGAGTTTCGCAGAAAGAGGAAGTACAACCACTGCGATGAGTACGACTTTTATGTGTACTACAAAAATTTGCTAGCGGAAGAAAGGAAGAAAAGGGAAAAGCGCGAAAGAAGTAAAAGGCGGAAGGAAAAAGAGCAGGCGGAAGGAGAGGATCAATTCAAGCCCAGCAATTACATATCGAGCAGATACAAGCGAAATGAACATGTAACAAAAAAAGGAATTTATGACTACATCGATGAGGAGGATAGTATTTATGAAGACATAATCACAAGGGCGCACTTTGATGATAAAGCGAATTATGCAGATGATCTCCAGTTTAGCTTTTTCAACGAGAGTGTGTCCTACGCACTGTTGAGAAACAACAATTATATTGATGGTATTCCCATCGGTATAGACATGAAACTGGAAAACAAGTACATAAAGGAAGATGTATCTAACGTTAGCAGAGTCAATGATGTTGATAAACACGATTGTGCCACATCGATAGGTCCTAGTACATATGTTACTTTCCCCCTTCGCACATTGTCTAGCCTTGATGAAAAGCCAAAACCACAGGTGCAGAAGAACGGTAGAAAGGAGTCCAGAAAAGATGATGTGTTCGAAGGAAACTCTCCCCAAAGGAGAAAACAGATGGGTCCTAAGCTACCAACCATTTTCGAAGAAATTAGACAGAAAATAGGAGAACAAACAAATATAAGGGAAAGAAACGAAAATGAATACATAAACATTTTATCTTCCCGGAATCGTCTCATTTCCATAAAAATGGAAGAACAGAAGACGTTTGAAAAATTAATTAAAGAGATTTATAAGCCAAAAAATAACTTCGAAGGGGTCTTTTATAAAAAGAAGGAAAATAGTATTGACCAAATGAAGAAGCGTGAATTTAATCGCCTCAGGAAGGATTTCCTTCTACCACACAGAAAGGCAATCCACGATGAGGGGTCAATAGAGGCGCGTACACAAATCGAAATAACGACGACTGGAAAGAAACAAACGCTTGGGCAAATGGATTATGAAGACTATTCTGATAGCTCTCTAGAAAATGCATACACAAGTTCAGCACGGAGAAATACAAATAAGGGTTATTATGCCATGGTTCTCGACAGGAAGAATAGACAAAGCCAAGAGAGTTGCATAATTCCATATAATACATTCAGTATGGATGACAGCGGTGAGGAGGACGTGTTCCTTCTGTATAACCCATCACAGAATCAAGCGGAAGAAGTGGTACTCCGGCGCTGTAAATTTTATCGCACACTTTTCAGGAGCAGAGACGTAGAGAGACCTGACAGTCGCGCCATTACAGACGAGATAGAAGATCTAAACATGAGGTACGAAAAGTTAATTAACCCAAACGTAGAGACGAAGCTGAGCAAAAGCGAGTTACTCGAATTGTATGCGCCCAAGAAGAGCTGGGTACAAAGCGGCAGTTCCTTAACGCACGATGGGAAGGAGACGGAAAACGAAATCTACGTCTTGAAGAATAAAATAAATTTTAACAACGACTTGAAGAAAAAATATAGGTTTTATTTTTATTGCAGAATGAAGGAGGGAAAGATGAATATGGACGGAAGCCTGAGCAGATGTGTGAACAACATTCTGAACGCAGCAGAGAGGGCAGAATTTGAAGAATTAATGGGAAAACTAAAAGTTTACTACCTCGACTTTTACAACAGAGAAATTGCAAATGAAGATGTAAGCACCAATTTCCAGATCCAGGAATACGAATTTGCGAAAGGCCTGTGCGAGAAACTAGGCATTTCGGACCCTTCCTCGGGGGACCAAAGTGGCGCCCAAAAGAAAGAACGGTCCATCTTGGACGATTTTTTAAAAATCCCACAGTTCGTTTTTGATGCCATTTTTTGCGCATAAATGGAGGTTTCAGATAGGCACCGCCTGAATTTGTCCATCTCCCTGTGTAGCATTCAACACGGTCAACTCGTTCGCGAACACCTGTGAGAAAAAAATATTGATAATCCCGGTGAAGCCAAATTGCAATGTTCATTTGTCCTTTTTTTTTTTTTTTTTTTAAATGGTGAATTAGTTACTCCTTTATTTGAGGCCCCAATATACCCATTTTATGTGTCCCTTGTTTTTTTTCTACTTGGCACATTTTATTTTCTTTTTTTGGTAGATTTTTACTTCTCTTGTACAGGAACACAGTTTTTTTTTTTTTTTTCTTTTTTTTTTTTTTGATTTAATTTTTTCTTCTCTTTTTCCAAAGAGGGATTTTAAAAAGTAGCACAAATTATGACCGTATTATATGTAACACAAACTTGCTAAGTTTTCACCAAAAAAAGGTTAAAAAAAAAAAAAAAAAAGGGGAGGGAAATGTGGCGAGCGGAAGAGTCGCCAAAGAGAAAAAAACAAAACAAAACAAAATAAAACAAAATAAGAAAGAAAAAAAAGTGTAAAAGAATGGAGTGAAATGAAACGAGGTGAAGCAAACAAACGTGACTCATGAAATATCGAAACAAACGGTGGGGGTATATAGTTGAGCAGAATAAAAAAGCGATTAATTTGGGAAGAACATCATTTTAAGTTTATGTATGCAGCTATTTAAAATGTGTTTGTAGTTTTAAGGCGCAAGAGCAACCATACACAATTGTAGGTACGTAAGTAACATATATATATCTACATATGTGTACTTTACACGTACAGACGTTTGTGTGTGCTTGTCTCCCTCATATATGGGGCCTTTAAGCTTATTATAAAGCGTACTTCATCCCGGGTCCTTTTCCACATATATATGACAATCAGTTCCAGTCATTATCCTCGGGTAACTTGAACTGATCTGCCTCTCCAGCGTCTTTTTCATCTTCAGCCATCGCCTCATCAAAGGGCGCAGGTTCACCGGCCATTCCTGCAGCACCTCCGCTAGATACGAAGTTGTATGCAAATCCAACACAGCCAACTAGAGCTAATCCTGCAATTACTCCTCCTGCAATTTTGTAGCCATTGTTTGATGATTTCTTTCCCTTATCCTCAGGTTGTTCCTCCTCAGATGAGAAGGGACCCTCGGGAATGTCCGAATTTGCATTAGGATTGTTATCATATCCCCCTGCGTTTCTGTGTGGTTTGGGGTATCTATCATGAGATTGATTTGATCCATTAGGATAAACCGCCTTGTTTTTATTGATGATATCCTTTTCGTTATTGATTGGCGTTGGAATAACGTTTTCAGGTATTCCTTGTCCGCTATCGCTGGGGTTCGTTGGTTCATTTATCTTGTTGTCTGCAGACATGTCAGGCTCCATTGGAAAATCTTCTGGGTTATTTTGGTTCTCTGGATTTTCTGGATTTTCTGAATTTTCTGGATTTTCTGGATTTTCTGGATTTTCTGGGTACTGTGCCGCATTCTCAACATCTGATGAGAATTCGCTATTTGAACCTCCAGGAACTGTGGGAGGTACCGGAATGACATTTGATTCGTCAGGTACCGTGTCGTCTCCTGGTGGGAAGAAATTTTCTTCGAATGGGTTTCCATCGCCCCCATCATTTTCGGGTGGAACATCATTCTCTACATCAGGCACATCTAGACCTTGATGAAAATTGGGGTGGTCATCCTCCTCATCCGTGGTACGTGGATTTTCATCTTCAGGGGTGGGTGGGACAGGGGCTGGTACGGGCACTGGTTCAGGTTCCACTGGGCATTCATCCATTTCACATTCTTTAACCATGTGCGTAGTACATCCGGCATGCAACAATGGTCTTGATCTGCTATGTGTTCCCTTTCCACATGTAACACTGCATGGTGTCCAGTCATCCCATGGTCCACACTTAGCAATTCTTTCTACTTCAGTACACACCTTTGCAATAAAAGGTTTGATAAGACTTATAGCTTCACTCCAGTCAGCAGAGGAATAAAATTTACAGCTTCTCTCACGGGGACGACATCCAGCCATTAATTTATTGTACTGGTGGTTAATGCCTTGTCCAATTCCGATAACAGCCAATTTCACATTCCTTTCCTTTAAAGCTCTGCTCAGTTCCAAGGCTCTGTACTTATTGTTTGGTATACCATCAGTCATTAAGATAACCAATTGGATTGCATTGGGTCTGTTAACTCGATCCTTTAAATGCATTTCGACTTCTGATAGAGCAGACGACATACTGGTGTTACCGTAAGGTTCGTATCCTTTCCTCAAGTCACGAACTACATTGAGTGCTTGTTTTTTGTCCATGGATGGACCACTACCAAGTCTGATCAATTCAGTTGTATGGCTTGCGAATAAACTCATATATAAATTAATAGAGTCCTTTGAGAGGTTAAGATTTTCAATCAAACCGGTGAGCATTGGTATGACTCTTGTGATCCAGTTCGCGTACCCAATACTTCCTGACCCGTCAACTAGGAGGTATAAATCGACCTTTTCATTGCACACTTCCTCATTATATTTCACTTCATCCACAATTTTTTGGTCGCCTCTGGCGAATATACTAACGTACAGGAGGAAAACCACCAAAAGGTAGCTTTTGTTCTGAAGCAGCTTCATAATTTTGGAAGAGGGTTAATTAAAAAAGGAAGCGAGGGCTCTCTTTTGTGGGTGTTTGTAAACCTTGTATGTCTATACGCATGCATACGCAAGCCTATGCTTGGCACACTCACGCAACGACGGGGGTGGTTATGCTTCTTTGGCCAAGCCGTATTGGCTAGCTGCAACGGTCCAGTAGCGTTTCGACGAAACTGATTCGTTGAGCAGTGCGGAAGATCAATAGCAGGGGACGTATCCTGGAAATCCTTTATAAGGACATAGAGCGTGGTGCTAAAGAGACAAATAGAAGGGGGTAAAACAAACATGTCAGATGAGTTATGTTTTTGCGTGTATGTAATTATGCATATATTTATTTGTGTATTTTTTTTTTTTTTTTTTTTTTTTTTTTTTTTTTTTGCATTCGAAAGTACATAGAGGAGCGAAGCACACACGGTCGAGTGGTATCTGGCCACCGAGAAGCAGAAATGTAAGTCCACATAGACATGTATACACACTTACGTAAAAATATACGTAAATGTACACACAGACATATGTAGACGTAAATGCTTACATGTTTCACGAATTTGTGTTTGGAGAGCTTCAGCTTAAGGAAAAAAGGAAAGAACAAAATTATTTTGGTTCAGCTTGGGGTCTTCACCATATTGGGAGAGAAAGTGTTGCAAATATCTCACATTTAGCAACTTATGTAAGTTAAATTGGATATTCACTTGAATTAACCTTGTGTTAATATTTTAACATTTCCACATTTATTTTATGAAAAAGGAAAAAAATGATGTATATAAAGACAAGCAAAGACAAATATACTTCTTTTTACAAAATATATGTACAAAAAAAAAAAAAAAAAAAAGAAGCAAAAGGGTTTTTTTAAAAGAAGAAAAAGAGAACAAGTTGATAAACACACAACAGTTACATGTTTAAAAAAAAAAAAAAAAAAAACTTATTTAAATTGAGCTCTTAATTTGATTTTTTGTTTTTTGCTGTTGTTGTTCTTCTCACATAATCATGTTAAAATAAGAAAAAAGGGTCAATCATTTGAGATGAAAAATGAGATATAAGAGGAAAAAAAAGAATAAGAAGAAAAATCAAACAGTTGTAAAATGTTAACTAAGCTTCATATTAACCTGCCTTTTGATCAAAAATTTGTGACAAATGGGTGAAGAAGTATAAACTTATGTATACAGACAAGGGGATAAATATGTATGTAAGCTTACAAAAAGGAATATACTCTCGCGCACATACAATTTTGTTACTGCTAAAATGGCTTGTACGGACGCAAAACAGATTTAATCACATGCATGCGTCTTTAAGAAAAAAGACAAGCGCTCATTCCGCACGTACATGTAAAAATAAAAAAAAAAAAAATTCACAAAGCGTGAACGGCCAAATGAGAAAGGATCAAATCAGTCGCGCGAGACTTCTACCCGAAAAGTTTTGAACAAATGGGCGATCTCTGCAGAGACAAGAATAAATCTACCCGTATATACACACAAAACAAAGCAAGCCGACGGTGGGAAAAAAAAAAAATGGCAAAAAGGAGGGGAAAAGTCTCCCAGCATATGTGCGCCTGAATTCCCTCGGGTTTCACAAAAACTCCTGCTCCATTTTGAATGCATCTTTTCTACATGCAGTTAGTTTTCTGTAATGCCGCAAAAGGGAGAAAAATTATAAAATTATAAAATTATAACGTAAAAAAAAAAAAAAAAGACTCCCCAATTAAAGCATTTTGGCTAGCTACCACAAAACAACAATGAATAAGCCAAAGAAAAAAAAAAAAAAAAAAAAAAAAAAAAAAATTCGAAATTAACTCCCTTTTATGAACATTTCCTTCTTTCGTAAATCATACGCGAAAGGCTTTTTTATGCAACATTTATCAAAAAAGACAATAACATGCGCGCAATTACGGTTTGCCCGTTTGGAACATTATTGGTTCGAATTTTTTCCCATACTGTCCTTTTGCCATTGCGCCATATGTAACCAATCTTTGTATCTCACACATTCCCCCCTTTCTTAGAGTTGAGCGTGGGCATGCATCAGCTTATCCAAGACGTTCTTCAAAAGAATAAAATGCCAAAAATGGGCAAATTCACCACAAGATTAGTTACGCTTTTAAGCAACGGTGTGTAGTACACCTCTGTGAACAGTTTTGCTCATTTGTTCGTGGTACCACCTGCTTTTTTTTTTTTTTTTTTTTCTTTTTTCCCCCTTTAAATTGAACCCCTCTGGACTTATTAAAGGTAGGGAATAACTTCTAAGCAACTTTTTCCTCCACCTCTTCATCTTTTTTTTAGAATTTGCGCCAAACAGAAAGGTCAATTTAAGGATGCTATGACACGCATCTGGCGGTATTTTTTTTTTTTTTTTTCCTTTATATGTGTGCAAATATTCGAACCTTACGTAGAGAATAGTTTCCTCAACATGCCCTCGGAACGAATTGATTTCTTTTTTATTTCACACAGTTGTGTAAGGGCAAGTGGGGAGAAGGAGAAGAAAAACATTATTCACCGCACACCATAATAAATAAATGGTGTTTTAAAAAAGTAAAAGGAAAATCCTATTCTGCATAAGAATTTCACTCAAATTGGTAATTCTACATTTAAGCAAACCAACGTGATTTCGACGTGTCTCATATAAAAGTCCTGCTTGCGCTATACAGAGGAACAATTCTTGCCAGGCACACATGTGCGGAAGAACTCACCGCATATTCATTTGTGAAAAGTAACGTTAAAAATGCGCGATAAAGAGAAAAAAATGGAAATTTCTCAAACTGCCAAAAAGATTTGTTTCTTTTTTTTTTATTTTTATACCCGCCGACATGTTTTTAATTCCGACACGCTGAAACAAAATCATTTTGGTGAATTTTCACTCGTTGGGATATTTAAGCTTCTCTTCAGGGAGGGGCGGTCACTCTGATTTTTCCACGCCGTTCGTTTAGGATAGCCTTCCATTCACAAAAACGGGGGGGTAAATGCTCATCCTTGTAAATTCGTTACGTGTGCATACGGAAACTTTCAACTATATGTAACAATATATAACTCCCTTTCTTTTTCTCTCTCTCTCTTGTGTTTGCGCCTACGTCCGTAATGGGAACACATACGCCAGGGTATATCTTAACACAACAGAGTGGAACACTTAATTAAGTCTCACCGGTACCCATACTTCAGTGAAGGCTCCTGGAGGGGGCGGCGGTTTTTGTTACCTTATGCGAAGATTTTCCTTTCCGAGAGAAAAAAAAAAAAAAAAAATACATACATACATACATACATACATGCATACATACATATACGTTCATATTATATGCGTACCATATGCATTTCATTTCCCCATTTTGCGTAACGAAACCAGTAAATATGAAATTAACAAAATTAACCCCATCTGCGGCACTTTTTTTTTCCCCCTTAATATTTTTTTTTTTTTTTCCGCAAAGTTGGGATTTCATTTTTTTTTTTTTTTTTTGTCATATTTTTCGGAAAATTAAGATATATAATTCTCTTGCAGAGAAGACTTTTTTAACATTTTTTTTTTGTCAAAAATGGGATGGGAATTTTCTCATTAATCAAAAAGAAGGGTATATAAAAATGCAGAAGAGGCATATTACATATACCTACGTAAATACAAGTACATATGCTTGCCTTTAATATGTGGTCCATTATGCAATATTCCCTTTGTTTCGCAGCTTAGGCTTTTTTTTTCATTTTTTCATTTTTTTTATTATTACTGTTTAAGGAGCATCCGTCTGCCCTTCCATGAGCCGAGGAGATGCTTACATTCGTGTTCATTCGCCCCACTAGCAAGTTCCTCTGAAATAGGAGGATGGTATGAAAATCGTCAGGACAACGCCCATTCGTTTCCTTCGTCAGCACGCAGGCAAATGCGCATGTATATATGCATGCTGGGGAAGACGAACTTTCTATCAGCAGTCTGCTTGCACGAGTACAAACAATATGTGGGAAAATATGTCCTCCCAATTTTAAGAAATTAAAAGGGGAGAAAAGCCTCCGGGAAGGCGAGCAAACGGACGTATATATATATATATATATATATATATATTCGTTTCCGCCCTTCTCCCCCCACGTACGTTGGTACATACATATATTTACATGTGCAATAGAGGAACAAATCGAAGCATCACCTCTCCTCCCCACCGAGAAGAAAACACATCACATGTAGTTATGTAAAAAAAAAAAAAAAAAAGGCAAAAAAGATGAATACATTTAGCGCCTTTGCCCCTAATGGTGTAAGTAATTCAAATGTGAGTAACCCGTTAAATAACCCCGTGGGATTGCAACCTACAACCGCTTCTTCAAATAATATGCAAAATGAAGGGGCTGCTGGGTTGAGTAACACTTTTAATAACGCACCCAGTGTGACTAACAATTTTGATAACAAAACAAACGTATTGACAAATGGAGGCACATCGACTCAAAGCGGGTTCTTAGGTGTGTTAAACAAGGGGGTGGTTCCAGGCGAAAACAAGGCAGACAATTTTGCCAGAGTCGATCCCCTCAGTAATGCCACTCCCAATTACAATATCAACAGTGTCAGTAACAACGAAGCCAGCAACAGTAACATCGGAAAAGCCGATGAATTAAAAAAAAACACCGAAAAGAACAATTCGCAAATTGAGCGACAAAATGGAAACTTTAGCTTTGAAAATAAATTCAATTTTAACAGTTCCCTAAAGATTAGGAAGTCTCTAACGGAGCAGCTTTGTGGTAAATAATGAGAAAGAAACGATTTGCATGATTGCCAAGTGTGTTGCATACGTCTTGGTGGGGGTTTCCAACAGATGGCCCTTCCCTCTTGCTTGAACATGTGATTTTCTTCCGTGATAGGGTGCACACACAGAAGCACATTATTTTTCCAACTTTGTGTATGCGTCTACACCCTGCATTTATATCAGCGCTTAACATGTACCTACCCACCCACCCCCTACACACATACACGTAGAGGAAATCTCGATGAAGCTTGGAACAATATTCATGTGCAAATCATACCTCGAAACGTACGTATTTGAGAAAAACCCGTACATGATGAACTTCATTTACCTGAAGGATGATATGAGCGAATCGAAGAACAGAGTTATGAACTCGTTGTTACTAAGCTCATTCTGTAATTTAATATGGAACAACCATATATACAAACATGAGTACTTAATGTCGAAGGAAATATTAAGTAAGTACGCCAAGGCAATCGAAAAAAATCCTGATAAAGATAAATATTGTATTGTACCAATTTACAACCTAGAGAAAGTGAAAATGGCCTTAAGTGATCAAGAAAAAAATATAAAGATTCTTAAAAAAAGAAAATTACTTATTAAGAAGAATAATGAAAATCTTTTGTTCATTTTGTATATAATAAAAAATAATTTTCTCGAAATAAAAACCAAAGCACAACGTATTATTCAGAGACTGCTATTCCGATTGGACATTTTGGACAAACTTTTTATGTTAAAAAATAGCTCCGTTTTTTTTTCGAATAAGTATGAATTTAATAAATTCAAGTTGATGGAAATTTTGGATTTCTTTAACTCTTTCAATATAGACAGTCAGCTTGAAAAAATTAACAAAAATATAAAAAATCTTGTGCAGGAGAAAAAGAACCTTCAGAAGTTCCTGCACGCGGATAACGAATTTACCAACTCGTTGAGGAACACCGTTGTGAAGAATGAGCAGGTGAGGTTCTTCACTCGGCAGGAGAATGTGCAACAGCCTCTCTTCCGCCACATTTGAGAAAAAGGAAAACGTTAATAAAAGACTCCATCTCAGTTTGTCTCAATTATGCCGTGTGAGAATGTTCCGAAGTGACCATGCATTCACGTTATTTCGCATTTTTTTTCCCCCCCTGCGTAGGACATCACCGATCTGAAAGGAACGACCTCGGAAATTTGCATGAACCTGGAGGAGAATAAAGAGTATATGTACCATCTAAACGCATTTGAGAGGGAAGAAAATTACGAAATGTTATAATAACATTTTTTCCTTAAAAAAATCAATTCGCCCTTGTTAAATTTGTTCTTTTTTTTTTTTTTTTTTTTTTTTTGCTGTTATTTTTTGTGTATTTTATTTATTTATTTTTTCCCCCTGAGCCTTTACACACATTTGTTTGATAACTATTGCTATAGCTTACATTCTTACAACGTTGCAAAAATGTTTATAAAATACTGTGTGCGTGTACACGCCGTTTGCCTTTTTTTTTAAAAATTTGATTTCATCCTCCTCACCCCCTTTAACAATAAAAACGTAATTTGTTTAACCTTCAAAATGGGTAAAATTATTCGCCATAATGTGGAAGCTGCTTCAGCAGTAGGATGACAGGGAGAAAAATCCCGCCATATTAACTTTTTTTTTTTTTTTTTTTTTTTTTTTTAATGCAGCCCCAGCCCGGATTGGGGTGAATACCATCTGTTTCATTTATTTTATTTTTGTTAAAACTTTGAAGAAACAAGGAACGGAGTAGAGAATTGCGCAGGAGCAGATATTTCACCGGAAAAAAAAAAAAAAAAATAGCAAAATGATGGTAACGTAATGGTGAAGAGTTTGACTACTTGTGGGGGACAAACAAATGAGATAACGGAAGATACTCGTTCCTTCACCAAATAAATCCACATTTTAGAAAAGGAGGACCTGTAACTTCCGATGTTGCTTCTTTTTTTTTTTTTCTTAGGCCCCCGAATGGTACACTTCTTGTTTCCTTTCTCGTTTTATGCCGCGAGGAGGAGTGGGAATTTACCCACTCCAAGTCGAATTGCTCTATCGCGATATAGTTCCGAACTCAAAGGAGCTAACACACTTTTGCGCAGTAGGAACACCCCATGAGCACCCGCCTATTCCCGCAGATACCACTCTCACATCACAAAAACGCACAAAGATGTTTCATTCTCCTATCCTATCTCGGACCGTTACACGTAATGTGCAGTAAAAAAATCAGGAGGAAATATATACACCTTACTCATTTTCCCTTCTCCAAGGAACAGGGGAACATGAATAGGCTAAGTCACACACAAGTTTATCATTATACATAGCTCGTTTATTCATGTCCCTCCGTATGTGTTGCCTTTTCCGCTTGTCAGGTTTTGCCAAAAAGAAATTCTTCACCTCGACAAGGGAGCAAAATCTGGAGCACAAAACTCAATGGCTCGGAAATGGTGTCATAACAGATGTCTACGATAAATATGAAGCGCTGAAAAATGTGAAGGAGAAAAGCAGTCTTAAGAGTGCACTAAAAAGATTTAGGGATATAGTTCAAAGAGAAACGAAGAGAAAAGGGTACCATTTTTACGCTGGATGGCCCCCGAGAAATCGGATAAAAATTACCGAAGATGAGAAGGTAAGGTTATGTAAGGATGCAACGGAAAAAAGAAAAAAAAAAGAAAAAAAAAAAAGAGTGCCGAACGAAAGACGGTAAATTTGTAAATGAATAAGAGTAGTGGAGTGAACACTTTGGACAGACATACGCACGTTGCCCTACGCTGATACAAACGCCCCATCAGCCCATGTGTCTTTTTCCCCCCTCTCCCCACATAACATTAGATGAGATGGAGAAGCGGCTTCGCCTTCGTGGTGTAACGAGGGGAGAGCCGTCCCACCCTACTCATTAAATTCACCATGTTTACACCCTATTTCATTTGCTCAATACGACCCCCCCCCCCCCCTTTGATAGCTGGGTCTGTATGGACGTACCGTGTTTGTCATCAACCGAGTAAAAGGAGTGAAGGAAGTGGAGCCGAATCTATGCATATGCTGCAAAAATAAGAATGTCCTTTTTTTCAACAAACCCGAATTTGAGTCCTTGTTAAAAAATATGGATTCCATAAAACATCAGCTGCAGGAATTCGGAAAAAAACTCTGACCCGAAGGAAGTGGTGATAATGGTGTCCTTTTCTTCGCAGTACCGCATGTCTATGCTTAGCCTAAATACGAAGGGTACAACGTCATTGCGTACCCCCTATTTTCCCGTACTTGTCGCTATAAAATGAAGTGTATGTTATTACAGTCACCACCGAGCGGCATGTCCCGTAGTGCCTTTGTATATGTTCGTTGATCAGTGGCCATGGGCGGCTTCTTAGCTCCGACCACTTCACAAATGTAGCAGTGAAATTTTCAACTCGTTTGGGCTGCTCACACATATATACACAAATAGATGTACGTGGAGCTACTCACGAATGTTACTTTTGTTTTCTTTTTTTTTTTTTTTTTTTTTTTTTTTTGTTTTGTTTGGATGTTAATAAGGTGGTGTGCCCCTTGGGCCGTTTTTTCGCGTTCGCCTTATTTTTGTGCGAGTCATTATTAATCCCTCAACGTATTCCACCGAGGTGAAGCAAAACCCTACGTGACAAGCAAAAGTAGTAAAAATAAAAAAAATATGTATTTATATACGTATGTATATATAATGGTAAGAGGAACAAGTGGAAAAAGCACAAAAAATTATGTAGTTGGAAAAAAAAGAAATAAAGCCGGAGCAGCAAGTTGTTAGTTTCTTCCCCTTTTTTTTTCTAAACGTCCAAACAGTTGGCGGTGAAATTCTCTCATATCCTTATTGCTCTCCACCGAAATTATTCCTTCCTTAATCCTATCGTAGAGCAAAACAATTTTTTAATCATATCGTCTGCCTCCAAAAGGAAAAGGATAGAAAAAAAAAAAAAAATGTGTAGAAAAGTCCCAACAATGAATTAACGGAGAATGGCGAATACAGCATACACGGGCATTTCAACACTGCGAAAAATGGTACTCGTGAAAAAGCGCATAAATGAGAGCATTAGCGTTAGCACCATTTTGTAATGTCTAGCAGCGACATTTAAAAAGTAAAAAAGAAAAGGCAAATTTTGAAGGGGGAGGGGAAATTTAAGTGAAAGCGGTATAAACCAAAGGAAAATTGTAGAAACGGTGACCCGAACTCAAAGCGAAGGGGAGTGATAGGAAACGTGGTGATAAACGGAGGCAAACGCGAAATGCCTGCTTGCTTGAAGCACGCCGTGCCACGAGTACACCCTTTTGTTCTACCCACGCAATGAACGTCCCATTCGAGGAAAGGAAGAATATATTCAAACATACAAAATGAAGGACAACAACCTGTTGAACAACCCCTTGGATGTATACAGAAAAGAGAAAATCAATGGGGACGATGTGAATGCGACAGAGAGAGACCACCAGGAGGATGACAGAAAAAAGGAAGAAAAGCAGTTCCTCCATGTTGACTCGCTAAGTGAAATTTCAGTCTCGACTGTGAGCAACAGCACAGGCATCGACTCAGATTTATATATGAGTGTTGTCCGGAAAATTAAAAAAGAAAAAAGGCAAAGAAGACGAGAACGAGAAAGGGAGAGAAGGAGGGCTGAGAAGAGGAAACGGGGAAGCAAGACAAGGAGCAGAACGGGGAGCGGTGGTAGAAGTGGAAAGGAGGACCAGCTGGAGCGGCAGGAGGTTCTGGTGGATGAAATGGATGAACGAAGAGTAGGAACTGAGAAGAAACAAAAAGTAGGAGAATACAAAGAGCGAGAGAATGATAGAAAGGAGGATATCGTAAGAAGGGACAAAAGGGAAGACAGAAAAGTATCCAAGAGGGAGCATAAAGGGGTAAGCGAAAGGGATCAAAAAAAGGAGCACAAAAATGACGACCAATCAGAGGAAAGGAAGAAGAGGAAGAAGATAGAGTCAACATACGAGAATAGGTCAAATGAAGACAGAAGGACGAAGAGAAAAAGAGCTTCGAAGGATAGCTACGATAGCGACAGAAGACACAGGAAGCAAAAGGATGGAGACAGGAAAAAAAAACACAAGAGATCCAGATCGAGGACAAAAAGGTGAGTTCTCCATATGTCAACAAGAAAACTTTGTTGAATAAAAAAAAAGGGGGGTAGCATTGTATTGTTCAAGGAATTTCCCGATAGTGAAGCCCACATGACATGGTATATGACGATAGGAGCGTAATTCTCCACAGTGCTGCGAAACGTGATTTAAGGTGATGATACGTAGTGTGTCATGTGCTCATTTTGTCCTCTATGCTTTTCATTCCCTCGTAGTTCTTACGACGAACCCATTCCCAAGGACCCCTTCAATCCCCTGCTTCTGGCGTACGAAAAGAGGAAAAATCACAGGCACAAGTAACACAGAAAAATAGAAAATATTAAAAATGTTGAAAATAGTGCAAATCTGTTTTGCACTTATGGATACATACTAATTTTAAGAACCTCCATAGCATACATTTTTTTTTTTTTTTTTTTTTGTTGTCCTTTTTACCCCTTGAGGCAGAAAAATGAGTGATGAAGGATCAATCACAAGCGATAGGTGGAGGCACGACAGGTAAAGCAAGCCCTCCTGAATGAGTCTACCATTCCATCAGCAGAAATGACACATGAAATCTTTTCCCATGTCTGTATCTTCTACTTCCAATATCTGCTTCGCTATTTTTAACCCGTAGATATGAAAGCTCATCTGGTGAAGATGTCGCTCCCGTTAGAGAAGCAAGACCAAATAAACCTGACCCCAAAATGGACTTGCAACATGTGAGGAAAAATTTGTGGAAGTCTAAGGCGGGGGTAAGACAATAGAGCGAGTAAACAAAAAAGTGCATACAATAAATGTGCAAAAGGGGAGAGAGAAAAAAAAAAAAAAAAAAAAAAGAAGCAACATTCAAAATTCAGTTGACTGATTTATTATTATTACTATTATTTTATTTGTATTTTTGCACAAAAATTATGGGAAGGCATGCAGATATTCCCCTTTGCGTGTGATCCCATAATACCACACGCGTACCTCTACGCATGTCTATGTGCGTCGTGCTCATCTTGCTCTCCATTGAGGGAATTTTTTTTTTTTTTCTTTCTCTCCATAGGGCGTCTGCATTCCTCAAATAAGCGAAGATGCAAACTGAGAAAAAGAGAAATAGAGGAGGAAAAAAAAAAAAAAAAAAAAAAAAAGACAAGCTTCACAAATGAAGAAGAAATATCTCCCTGATTATTCCTCGTAAAGAAGCGTGTACAAATATATTTTTTTAAGTGGTCATGCTTCAGTTGCTACTCCTTAGCTCTCACTTTTCAATTGACATTTTCGTTTTCCTTTTTACAATTTTTTTTTCCCCTTTTTGATTAACGTCTTGTGCTTTGCCTTGGCATAACGTTTTTTTTTTTTTTTTTTTTTTTTTTTTTTTTAAAACATTACTTAATGTGGGTAGAAAGGTTTGTCTGTGCACAGACCCATGTGATGTCATGTAGCTCTGTGTGAATGGACGCGCATACATATATGTGCACATGTAGCCCTTTTGTGGCTAATATTCTCCGACTCTAAAGCACCCCCCGCATGGCGCACTCCATTCGACTCGCTATAATCTCCCGCATGCATGCGTTTATTTTATCGAAGTGGAAAGGATTCCCTTGGATGTTTCTGTGCTCTTACTTTTCTCTCCCCAACACCGTGAAATGAAAAAGGGGAAATCACGCGAAGTGGCAAGATAACAGCGACGAAGACAGCAGAGCGATTTCCCCACAAAACGACGCTCACCACAAAGCGGCTCAGCGGGCAATAGCCTTACCCCACTAGGTGCCACCCTTGGTGATACTGCTGAGCTGAACACAGCGCAACAGAACCAAACTTCCAAAAGTAGACCGCCGCCCAATTTGGAAAACGTTAAATGGATAAGCTATACGGAAACTATGATAAAGTATTTGAAAAATATAAAAACAACAATTTGTACAAAAGGAAAAATGAAAAGGAAGAGGTAGAGCAGGGCAGCAAAAAGGAGGCGAAGGAAAAGAAGGCACCAGAAAAGAAGGTAACCGAAAAGAAGGTAACCGAAAAGAAGGTAACCGAGAGGATGGTACCTGAGAAGAAGGCGCCAGAGAAGAAGACGAAAAAGGTAAACAACTCCCTTTCAAGCGAATCTCCACAGGGTCTACTATCTCACCAAGAAAATGCGACGCAAGGTATCCTGCCCGATTGTGCCCCCAAGGGTAAAAAGAATAACGAGAAGGTCGGAAATAGAAGGGGCAACAGTGTGAGTACTAGCCAAGTCAACAATAACATGAATTGCAGTATAAGTCCCAATCTAAACCCGAACCGTCACAGTGTTCCAAGCAACCATACCAACCGAGATACTCACCCGAGGGAGCGCTCCGTGAATGAGTACAAAATCAGGAAGAAAGTGAGCATAGAAATAAACCAGAAAATTTACAGCGACTCTGAGAAGACACATTTTGATGACAAAGCATTTTTAAAGAACAACTTTGGAATTTGCGAAAATAATCAGAATCAGAATATGAAAAAAAAAAAAGTGAAAAATGATGACCAAAAGGCAAGAAAAATGTTAAACAGAAAAAACAAAACCAAGCTTTTTGTAAATTTGCTATTTGTCATGTACTATATATTCTTCCTTTTCCATTACATCATCGAAATTCAAGTATATCAAGTTTACAACATCGTTATTAACACCTTTACAATTATAATTATTACGGTACTTTTGAGTTATATATACTTTTTGCGCACACGCAATAAAACTTTAAAAAAAATAATTTTCTACATAACTACGTACATAAATTTACTGTATTGTTTGCACATTTATAATACCTTCACTTATTGGTTAAATATTTATTTGAACTTTACGATGAGTAAGAGGATTTATTTAAAATACCAAACATTATTTAAGAATATCTCCTTTGTATTTTCCTACTTCAGTTTTGATGAAGTTTTTTTTTTTCTTTTAATTTTTTATGGCCTCTTTTTCCTCACCACCTCCACCTTAACCTTTACGCTGTTTTATTACATATACAACTTTATAAATTATTCCTTTTGAATTTCCTTCACCTACGCGGTGGCTCCTGCGAGCCACGCCACAGGGAAAGCAGTCACATCATACGACTGTTGAAATGGCGTAAGCAACAAACACGTATAATATTAGGGACAAAAGAGGGTGAGGGAAAGAGTTCCACTGAAAAATAATCATCGCGTGAGCAGAAGGGGAAAGAATTA
Organism: Plasmodium knowlesi strain H; assembly: GCF_000006355.2. Lineage (NCBI taxonomy): Eukaryota > Apicomplexa > Aconoidasida > Haemosporida > Plasmodiidae > Plasmodium > Plasmodium knowlesi. The sequence goes on along the minus strand of NC_011913.2, from coordinate 2,887,940 downwards.
ACTGTCAGGAGTTATTCCCGTATGCACACATCAACATAAAAAAAATAAATAAATAAATGCATCTTTAAATGAATGCATAAATTACAGCGCCGCTACGCTAAACGGAACGATAATCATCCTCCTTCGTCACCTCAAAATCCTTCACTGTGTCTTCTGCAGTTTTGTCATCGAAAATTTTATCCTTGGACTTGCTCTTGTGTGTAGCTTTTCTGCTGGAGTTTTTCTTCTTTCTCCTTTTCTGCTTTTCGTAATACTCGATGTAGCCAGTCTTCAGGTTCTTCAGTTTGGGGATGCTGCAGGGGTACTGTTGGGGGGCGACACACCAAAGTAACATATCAAGGGGATACAAGAAAAGAAGCACGCGACGGGGTACAGAAAAAGTAGCACATCGACTCGGAACACCTCCTTGTACTTGTTCCTCGCGCGAGTCCATCTCTGCCCTTGCTTACCTTCGAACTCAACACATTCTGAGTGAAGAAGATATTCTTCACGATATATTCCAGTGTACTTTCTACGAGGGGGGAAATTTCACCATATCGTAAGAAGGCGACAAGGCACGGTTGTTAGTGATTATTAGGGTGGGGACCATATTGATGGGACCACCAAGCCACTTCCTCGCGCCTTTTTCTTTCCCTTGCGATCCTCGTCACCTCACCACTGTCAACGTTGTAGTAACTTAAGATGATGTCATCAATTCTTTTTAGGGTGTTTTTCTTCTTTTCTATTTTTTGGATTAACTTTTTGGCCTCCTCGCTCTGCGGGTTGTGCGAAAGATTTCGGAGGAGCGGTTCATAAGTGGAAGCAGCAACGGGAGGCGAAACAGATGGAATGGCAACGCTGAAACGAATGAAGAGTTACGTTGAGGTCTTGGTATGCCATGAGCATCATGACATCGTCGATCTCGCTAATTAGGGATGGCTGTGAGGGAGGTTGCGAAAAAAAAAAATGTTAGTGCGCATGCAAGTGAACAACTATGAGCAGTTCAATAAACGAAGATCACGCATGTGTAAGCTCTACTCGTACACAGCTATCCCAACACGGACTGACAAACCTTCTCGTTCACGTATGGGGCTAGCTCCTTCTGCGAATATAATATCGCCTCATTGATGTTATTCTAAAAGGGGGAAAAATATATATATATATATACATGTTATGTGGCCATACAAATGGAGTTGCTACTATGCTATACAAATCTGCGGTGAAAAAGCTGAAGACACGTGGTCACTGTTGCTAATATCCTCTCTACTCACGTTCAAAATTAATTTTAATAGTTGTTGCTTCTTGAGGAAAAAAACGAGGTCTTTATGTTTCTTTAAAATCTGTAAATGGAGATACGTGAAAGAAGGGAACGACATGATAAAGTGCTCGCAACGAATAACTACACGCAAAGAAATGGGAGAAGGTGAATGAGGTGTAAGGTTTGAAAAAAAGAAAAAAGGAAAATGATGACTCACCCCCTCGTCTAAATTATTTATATGTTCTATGGCCTCCTCAATTTTGTTATTCATAATTTCATTTTGAATTTGGTAACGGATTTTTACTGTGTCTATCGGCATATCAGCTGTGGGGGAGGTTGAGAAAAAAAAAAAAAAGAATGCCCATATTAATTGTACAGTTAAACATATTTAACTGTCTCTTCATTAAATAGTAACACATTTCTCCGTTGTCAAATTGTGCCTGTCAACTTGGTTGAAAAGGCAACAAAATGTAGCTCAATTTTTGCGACAATTTAAAATTATCAGATCATGTGGAAATTAAGAAAAAAAAAAAAAAAAAAAAAAAAAAAATCAGTTCAAGGATGACATCAAGTATCATCATTCTACATAGTAGTACGACTTTGATTTTTATTTCTGCGCATAGAATCATCATTTTTTTTTTTTTTTTTTTTTTTTTTTTTAATTCCATTTTGTCCCCTTCTGTTGGTAAACTTTACACGGATATACTTTCACAGCACAGCGTGTCTGTTGTCCCGTTTGTGATATGCCTTTCTCCACGGAACTCTCCCATGACGCTCATCTACGTACGCTTTACCCGGGCCTCCTTCTGAAACTCACTCGCAACATCATACATCCTATGGACGCAGAAGAAATTCATAAGAACTTCGTTCAAATCATTTTCGTGTATTTTTGTATGTTCGAATTCTTTTAGCCAGTTTTTCCTTCGTAAATTAGAAAAAGACATAAAAGGAAAAAGAAAATTACAAATATTTTCTTGCCACAAACATGTGTGCAGCAAATTAACTATGTTGAATGAATAAGCGTTATGGTAAGCGAATTGCCCACACTTGCATGGGCAACATAATAGCATGTGCTCACGGAATCATGCACAATTGTCCTACGCGTTCAGGTATATGTGGCAGTTCTCGTCTGCGGGATCTTCAATCATTTGGAGGTAGGTGAGCCGATGAATGAGGTTTCGCACAACTGAGAAAAAATTCCCCCCGTTTTGTAAAATTTTATTGTTACTTGCGTATGGATGAAGGTGTGGCTAAGGAATAGACCCTTGGCGACAACACTCCCCTTGTAGGAAAACAGACTGATACGCACTTACGCAAAGAGATATGGTTAACGAGATGGCTACCACGTTTGTAAGCAAAATTAGCGAACATGGAAGAAAATGCAAAGGGGTATTTGGAGGAATGCTATTTATACTTGCTAACCGTGCAAAAAAGGGAAGGGACGAAATATTATAACAGGGACATGTTCACACCTTGTTAGTAATATAACTTTTTGCAAATACGTTGGTCCGAATCATAGGAATATAATGGGCGCCTTTGTGTACATATTCGAACTTCGGAGCATTTGCAAATTGAATACACACAAAATGGGGCGCCACATAAATGCGTAAGCACGCGTAAATATGCGTGGCATGTGTTCATATAATTTGGTAAACTTCCTTTCGAGGATGCGGGGGGAAAAAAAAAAAGAAATCAGAAAATGCTCCTTCATTTTCACGTTCGCAATGGAGCACTTGGATTATACATCGTAAGTGTTTTACCCCTATGATAACATAGCATGGAGTGGGATAGGGGCGAGGGAACGAATGTAAAAAAAGAAAAAAAAAAAAAAAAAAAAAAAAATCCAACAGGGGAATGACCTTCCTTAGGGCATCACGACAGACTTTTCAGCGAAACGTGGCTAAAGCTTGACCAAGCATGACGAAGTGAAATTTCCGTTCAAATGAACAGCACTCTACGATAGGGTTGAGCTACTTGTAAGCGCGTCAGTTGTTAGCCAAGATCCACAAAAGAAGAAATCTTCGAAAGGAATACTCCCCCTTCCCATGTGTACCTCCATTTTATTCGAACAAGTTTATGAATAAATGTATAGGCCTGTTTGATTAGTTTACCGCCATGTTGCACTGGGGAAATTGCCCGCTTCTTTCCGTTTAACTTTACCTTCACAACTTTATATTTTTTTTGTGTGTAAAAAGGCAAGACCTTTTTTAAAAAATGTGGCACAGAGGTAAATTGTACAAAAGGGGCCAATTCATATTTGCAATTGTAGATTCCATGTCCACATGATATTTATGTGAAGAGTAATAACATCCCATGTGGTTACCACTGTGCCGCTAATTTCATGTTTTTTTTTCCTCCCCCCCCAATATTCAGGAGTTCTGACCCTCCTTTGCAATTCGTGTAGGTATGTTATTCGCAGATGGCACGTTCCATTACTAGGTACGTAATGAGAGATTATCCTGGACAAAGTAGCAATGCGCAGTGGATGTAGTGTGAATGAGCAAAAAAACGCCTTTACATCATTTACGCATGTTTTAGCAAATTTCCAGTGGTCATTCCTCTGTGAATTGTGTCTAATAACATATGCATTTATGCATTCCCCCCCTCCCCTTTTAACGCGCACAAAACTTCAGGAGTGGATTGCAATGCCAACCCGAGACACAAACAAGTTTTATCTAATCCGGCCCCCAGGTCTAGAGGAATTCCCAAATATTTAGAGAAGTACATTTTTTACAAACAGGCTCCGAGAAATCCTAAATATAAATCGCAGTTTATTACTATGTATACAGCAGGTTAGTAAGATGGGGAGAGAGTAATGCGATCAAATAAACCAGTGTATTTTTAATCCCTTTTTTACAATTCGTTTGAAAATATCTCCATGGGATTTGTAACACCCATCCGTGGTGAAGACATATGTTCGGAGATATCATTTTATGGGGAATGGTTCTCCCCGTCTCATTCCTGCGTTGCATTTATTTATGAACATATTTAATTTTTTTTTTTTTTTCAAATAACCCCTCCCTTTCCCCCAGGTCGGAAGTACAGACAACAGATTAAGAAAACTGCTTAGAGGATGATGGACAGGAAAGGTTTCACTTCGCCCAGATCCATTCGCTTTCTGCTCATATATATATCTTTTTTTTTTATATTAATTTACGAATGTTGTGTTATCAAATTTTTGGCTAGTTCAAACAATTAAAAAAAAAAGATAAATCATTTGTTTCTGTTAAACATGATTATTATTATACGGGAAAATAATTAAAAAAAAAATGAAAAAAAAAAAAAAAAAAAAAAAAGAGTGTGCACAACAGGGTTGTGCTTTCAATTTGTTCTTTCTGTTAACAGAAAGGCAATTAAAAATATTGGCAATTTGTTCAAAGTGAGCAAAAAATTGAATATGTTGTGAACAAGGGTACGGGAAGCGCAAAAATAGACTCATCCGCTTCATATACGCATTACATTTCTCATAATGCTAATCAATGAAGGGGAAGGAGAACTTCAGATCGGCTTCAAGATGGCATACCTGCATGCACTTGTGCAAATTTTTATACGTACAGATAAGACACCATCAAGTAAGAAAGCGAATGCTCCAAATAATATTTGAAAATAATGTTACGATAAAAAAAAAAAAAGGGGACGACTGTTCACTTCAAACATGTCTGATGTCGGTGTGCCACTGTAGATGTTATACAGCCCCCCCCTGTGGGATATCCTCTATCTTCTCATCACAAACATGGCTCTTCTACTGAACCAGCGAGATCTACAAATTATTTCTTTTTCTTTTGTTTTTGGAATTCTTAATCCCATTATCGTTAATTTCTTCGTCATCGTCATCATTGTTGTCAGCCTCGTCGTCATCATTATTGTCATCATAAGAGTTATCAATTATTTCATCATCGTCATCATCGTTGTCGTCATTGTCGTCACCGTCATCATCATTTCCACCATTGAAGTTTCCATTATTCCCCCAATTGAAGTTATTGTTGTTTGTATTTCCGTCATCTGGGCTTGCTTGTGGTTGTGCTTCTGGTTCTAGCGTAGGTATGGGCTCATCCATGTAATCGAGTTCGGGTTGAGGCATAGGCATTGGTATTGGCTCACATAGGCAGAAACCGTTCCCCTCCTTTTTTACATATGAAATGAGGTTAGAAAGGGCAAAGAAAAGGACCCACTTTTTAAGACCCATTTTATAGGCTTCGTACATATAACTGTGTATATAAAAAAATGGTTTCCCACAACGACCGGAATATGCACAAGCGGGCTTTTGGCGTTTCAAAGAGGCACGATTTTTCAGGCCAGATGGAAAACCCTTTTAAATGAGCGACCGGATAGAATATATAAACATGTACATATATGAACATACACAAGTGCGCATGCGCAAGCGACAAATCCACCGTGAGCACTTTATAACGGGGCACAGGGTGTACACATATATTCACTCCCACAAACACAAGTTCTCCCTTTCTTCGAAAACTTTCGAAGCGTCAATTTGAAAGGTAATAAATCGGAGGGACGGGGGGAAATTCGAAAAAAAAAAAAAATAAAATAATAAATAATTGCCCTTTCGATGACAAATTAGCCAATGGAGGGTTATTATATTATGTTTTCCATGAGAACGATATTTAGGTACTTAGGTTTTTTGCAGGGGAATCATAGTTCCCTCCCTTTTTTGGAGTAAGTTCTGCTAATTTCCCTACCACTTGGAACGGTAATAAATCGAAATTACGTGAATGCTACGTAACTCGTTCGGAAAATTGTCACTCTGTCACTTTATGGATCTGCAGTTGAAGCTTTATTGATTTGCCCTTTGCCAAATTTTCTTTTTCCCGTGTAATTTTAGTGGCTCAAATTGAACTTACAAAATATTGAGAGTTTTTTTTTTTTTTTTTTTCAACTTTTTCGCCAATCCATTCCTTTTCACAAAAAAAGAAGAAAAAAAACGGAAACTTTACAGTAGTCGAAAAATGCGCAAGTTGCAAATTGTAAGAAAATGAAAATTATTTCTTACGAAAAAATGTAATTAAAATAAACCATATTTACTTTTTTTTTTTTTTTTATTTTGTAAATTTACCCAACCTAGGGAAGAAATTTTTATGGTGCACGGATTTTTTCCGCGCAAAAAAAAATATGATGAATAAGGTATACAATTTTTTTTTTTTTTTTTTTTTTTTTTTTCTTTTTTTGTAGCGTTCTTTTTTTGAACAAAAATTACGAAAACAAAAATGCCTAATGCATATAATACTATTATATGTTACTACTCTTCCAGTGCATCCGCCTTCGTTCCTTACAATTATTATTTTCTCAAAAATATTCAAGAAATGGCGTTCCTACGAATATGTGCTTGTTTTGCCAAGGCATAGGAAGGCGCAGATACTGTATTGTTATATATTATAATATATGGTATTGTATATATTAAGCCAAAGGCGCATTTCTTGTGAGAGGGCAAAAATAACAGGAGCGGAGCAGGAAGACGCAGATGAAGAAGTGGCCCCGCCCACGAGGGATGGAGACACATACCTCCGATCGACGCAAATGGCAGTTTTAATTTTCGTGACAACAGCATTCGCCTTTCCAATGCAGAAACGGGAATAAAATTATTCCGTTCTGCAATTTTGAAAAAAAAAAAAAAAACCACAAACGAATGGTGGTACTGTAAAAAGGAAAAGGGGGAGAGGCAGAAGATGGCGAATCATTTGAAATACATCCGGGGGCCTTCCCCCAAAAGTGTGTAATCGTCGTTCAAGAAAAATAATTGTTCTTAAAGAAAGTTGCAATTACACCTGCTGGTTTAGTTCGCCTCTTGATGCCACACTACAATGAGTATATGTTTCGCCCCCCCGTCGGTGCTACAGTTCGTTTGATTCACCCCCCTTCTCCAACGTGAGTATTATTTGTCAAAACTTGCTCTCGTGAGTTATACCTGCGTATACGTCGTAAATCGCTCAAACGTGCAGGGTTTCCTTATGCCGTTCGTCCTCCCATCGACAGATCCATGTTATTTGTTGATGAAGAAAAATGCCTCTCTTAGGAAGCCCCAACTTTACTTCTTTCGACAAAGCGCCAAAGTAAAAAAAAAATTTGACAAGAAGGTCGAAACGAACAATACATTCCTTTCGACTCTCCTAAGAATGTAATTCTATTGCCATAAGAAAAAGAAAAAAAAAAAAGAAAAAAAAAAAAAACGTCCAGGTTCGTGCAAAAGAAAAGAGATTGTGGCGTAATTATTTGCCATAAGTACATCTCATATAATTGCTGTTGGCGTAAAAGACGTACTGATAAGGGCCCCTCCTGTACGTTCTAGGTAAACCCCAGGTGATGCTCAAATTAGGATGAAATATCTGAGGATAATTTTTTTCTTTTCCCTTTTCACCATGTGTATATACGTATAGTACACATGTTGATCTATATTTACAAAAACAAGAGAAGGAATACAATTGCTTTTTTTGAAGAAAGCAGAGGTATTGTTTTATGCTTCCATTTTTAATACGTCGAAAGGGGCAACTGAATGGGATGCTTCTCACAGGTGATGTGATATCTCCCCTGTGCAACTTTGCCCTTTGGACAGTTTTCCTAACTTTTTCGTACGTTAAATTCAAATCAGATGCGCTACTACTACTGCTACAGGTGGGCGCATTTGTGTGTAATAGAACCATGTACATAGCACGGTTCGTTTTTCTATTCCATAAAAAAAGCGGGGTGCAGGAAAAATGTAAGGTTGCATGTATGTCATGTGCCCTTGTACGAATCACACCCCCGGTGCTATTCACCTGAATGTTTCTCCACTGCTTTGCGCTTTCCTTTTCCACTTCGCGCCGTACGTTAAAAGGAGAAGTCGATGTTTGATTCCTCCATTTGAGCAACGATCCTTAAAGTGTAAAAGGTATGTGCTGGGTACTGGCCTTGTCCCAATTGCCAATATGTTGCTCCTTTGGCAAAGCAATTTTGCACGTAAAATTCGTAAATCTTTGTCTTTCCCATTTTTGGTAGAACGGTACTAACTTCGTCGAGCAGAGGAAAGCTCTCCATCCCGCTCGATATGACAACGTCGAAATTGCTTGTCTGCAAGAAGGGTTATTTCTCCAATTCGCAAGCAGTATGACACATTAAGTGAGCTTTTATTTTATCCCCCCGCAAGCTGAATCTCCATCGAGAATGTTGAAATGTATTCTTTTCTACCTGTTATAATTTTCCCATTTCTGTTAATACCCGCCCCCCTTTTCTTACATTTCCTTCTATGAATTTTTATTCAACCATTTTGAAAACTCACTGAGATGGCAAAGATTCTGTTCCGTGGGGTTAAGCCAATTTGGCATCCACAACGCGTGTGTTGCACGACTGACATAAGGTGCTTGCCTCTGCCTTTCTCAGCGTGGGTTCCAACACAGCACGCTTTTTTTTTTTCTTTTTTTTTTTGTACTCATATGCTTGTTGCACGTGAACAACAGCACATTTACGCGGTAACGCAAACATGCGTAACTACGTGAATACATGCATGCGTACATTTACATTCACTCCACTTTCAGAAGGGAGGGCCGCCTATCTTTGGGAAACCACGTGTATGTGCCGCAAGGAGGGAAGCGCACCCCGCTTTTTCCATCTACCGTGCGGCTAACAATTTTACATTACAAAAAGGAGAATAAAAATAGAGCCAAAAAAATTGCCTTTTTTGGGGGGCTCTTTTTTTTTTTTTTTTTTTTTTTTTTTTTCTATATATATTTTCTTTCGTTTCCTTGCCAGACGAAGAAGGCTTACTCTCTGTAAAGCAATAGTTTAATTATTTCTTACCTGCTGTACATTAATGCGGTCACATGTAGTGCTTGCCGATTCGTGCATTTCATATTTCATATTTCATATGTACAAGTATATATACCTAAGCGCAAAAATACGTTTATTTATACCCGCGCCTAATACGTATATGTACAATACCGTCATACCTCTGTGGAGAAGTGCCGCAACGACCACCAGCACGACGAAGAATCACAGTATAGTTGAAGAAAAAAAAGAAAACAACGAAAGATGGATACAGACATCGTGGTAAACGAAAAGTTTGACTTTATAATGCTAAATATTGCTAAAGAATGTGGAGACATTAACAGTTTGATGAACCATTTCTTCTCCTTCCTGTTGCGTAAAACAGACTTTATTACCAACTCGAAAAACATAGAACAATGTGAAGAGATCGTTTTGAAAACGCTCAGGAAGTACTACAAACGCAAGGAAGAATATGTGAAAAAATTAAAAATGGAATACGAAAAAATGGATGAAGAAAAAAAAAAAATATACGAAAGGGAACACAGTAACAGTAATAGTGGGAAAGACGAAATAAACGGGAAGAAGAAAAGCACAAATTCAAAAATGAACAATAATATGAAAAACGTAAATACAACATCTCCTTTGGACAACATGCAGAAGGAAAAGCGTGTTGTAGAAATTGATGAGGATGGAAATATTGGAAACGAAGAGTTAGCCATTAATCAACACCTTCCGAACGGAAAAGGGGACTCCAAAAAAGACGGAGGTGAAAAGAGAACCTCTCCTATTAGTGAATATTCCAGCAAAGCGAAAGCGAAGAATGAAGGGAAAGCAAATAAATCAGAGGAATCCGACGAGGACACTAATGATGAACCACCTAAGGGAAATGGTGGACAAACAGAAAAATACACATGGACGCAAACTATAAACAGTCTCGATATGTACATAAATCTGGACCAAAAGGTAAAAACGAAAGATATAAAGTTGGAAATAACGTACAAGAAATTGTATGTGAGTGTTAAAAACGAAGTTATTATTGATGGAGAATTTTATAAACATATAAAACCAGAGGATTCCATTTGGACCTTGGAAGATAATAGAGTTATTCATGTGTGCATTGAAAAGCTAAACGGAATGGAGTGGTGGTCTACCGTTATTAAGGGCGACTCCGAAATTGACGTTAAAAAAATCGTTCCAGAAAATTCCAGGATGGAAGACCTCGATGCGGAGACTAGGTCCGTGGTCGAAAAAATGCTCTACGACCAGAGGCAGAAGGCTATGAATTTACCCACATCTGATGAACAGAAGAAGTTTGAAATTTTTGAGAAGTTCAAGAAAATGCACCCAGAGATGGATTTTTCCAAGGCTAACATTAACTACGGTAGTTCCAACCCGAACAACATGTTCTTTGGCAGATAATCCCACATCACACGTGCATCTGTGCTGTACACGCATACATATATTTATACATATATGTATATGCATATGCACATGTGTGTATTATTTTCTTTTTTTTTTTTTTTTTTTTCGAAGTGTGCGTGCATGCCCGTTTTAATAACACCTGCGGGCACCAAGTCCCCATCCCGCATCATTCGTATGTAATAATACCCCACACACATTAAGACATCCAGGGAGGCAAACGGTGTGCAAAACAAATGTATTCACCGCCTTAATTTTAATCATATTTTAAAATTTCGTTAACGAGGGAAACCTCGCTACCCCTGCGAGGAACAGTTGTGTTGCCGCCCCGTATTCACGGTTAAGTGAGGGCAATGAGGCAATAATTGGTAAAAATATAAAAGTGGACCGATGCGCCGTTTAACAAAGATGAAGAGACTTAGAGTGGTGTCGCCAGACAGACCGCTACACTATTTCAGCTAATTAACGAGAGAAAAATACAATAAAACAAAATAAGGGAAAGAAAATTGGAGCCATTAAATACGTGAACCAAAGTAGAACATATGAAAATGAAAAAAAATACAATAAAGTAAAATCATGGAATAGTTCCGGTGCACACAAAACCGATGGACAAAATTGAGAAATCCTCTGCAAACGCATGACAGGGTACTAGCTTCTTCTCCATGTATTACTCCAGTTCTTCGTCACATCCGCTTATATGTGCAATGTATATTGGTTGGGGGAGGCAGATTCGCCGTGTCTGTACGCAGTTATACACGCTCCACACCCGGGGGATCCTTCACGTGTGGATTAGAAGTGGTTATGCGGTTTAGGTGCTGAAGCCGATAGGGAGAGGTGCGCAATCGCAGGAGAACCTGTGCATTTTCTCGACTACATCTCTTAATTGGTCGCCCAAAGCGCCGCAGAACCCGCTATGTGCCGCTGAACCCGCTATATGCCGCTGAACCCGTTATGTGCCCCTGAACCCGCTATGTGCCCCTGAACTTCTTCAAGCCTGGCTTGCTGGCGTCAAAAAAATAGGCGATCTCCGCCTCCGTGATGGCCTGCTTCCTCTGCTGATGCTTCTGTATTAGCTCCGTTAAAATCTCGATGAGAATCTTCTTGAGTTCTCCACTTAGCATTTCTCCCCGTCTGTACTTCTCTCCAATTTCGTGCAGTTTGTCATCATCCTCCATGAAGTATCTCAAATATTGGTACGAAATATCCTTCTCCAAATTACCTCCCTTTTTTCTATGCTCCTCAATCGTGGCCCCGCCCCCACTGAAGGCATACTTGTTAATTTTATTTTTAATTTCTTCAGGCGTATCAGTTAGGAATATAACGCTGTTGTTGTGATCCTTCGCGCTGTTTCCGGCGTTATTCTTTGGGGTGTTCTTCTTGTCAGTCGCATCTTTCGCACTAGGACCACTCTTTCCCTTTTCGTCCTTCTTCTTCGTACTGCTCATTTTGGTATTCACACCTTGAAGCCCCGGCATAAACACGGAATGCACAACGACTGGTTTGTGCAGAGCCATTTTCACGGCGATGTCTCTGCTGAGCCTGAAGTAGGGATCCTGGTCAATACCCTGCGGTACTAGGCAAGGAATATTGGGAGGAAGGAATTGCTCAAAACACTGCGAAAAGCATGGAGCAATCTGAAAAGAGGGGTACGATATTTTGCCTATGTTATCCGAATGATTAAAACCAAAGACATTCATACTCTGATTTAGTGTTGTCTTTTTATGGATAGATAAAACCGTTGGATATAAGTAGCCTGCATATTTTGTGTTCTTAAAAATAAAGGTTAGCTCTGGGTTCAACCCAACTGCTATAATGTCTTTAACGTTTTCTTCCGTCAAGGTATTTATATATTCTAGGGAGTAGTTTTGATTGAAGAGAAATTTCTCATCATCCGACATCTGAATAACCAATGGTACGTTAAAAGCGTCTTGCAAATATTTACAGAAATAAAATGGGATCAAATGGCCCAAATGCATGGATAAGGAAGAAGGTCCTCTACCAGTGTATATATAAAAGCATTTATTCTGTTCATAATAATTTAATAAAAAATCCAAGTCCCTATGACTGAAGAATATTTCTCGTCGGATAAAATGGTGAGCTCTTCTGTTCGTCAGCTGTTCTATTCTCTTAATATGATTCTCTGTAATTTTTGAGCACCCAAATTCTTTTATCAATTTATTGTAATTAATTCCTTCTTCCGTTATGTTTACATCCCATGGAGTCACTTCCTTAGATCTTTCGTAATTCACATTTTCAACCCCCGATGGGGGGAGTACTTTATTCTTTTGCAAAATATCTTCTACATGGACATACACAAAATCATCATTGGTGGGGACCTCCCCCTTAAGAACACTCTCCTCCTCTGATGTGTAAACTTTAACAATTGGAGCCAACAGAAAATTGATGAGATTTTTTTCACTTTTGTACATACCACTCAATTCTTCAAAGGTGTACTTGGGGTTCACTGCAAAATGAACTTCCAGAGATTCTTTTGTTGTCAAATATTTGAACTCGTTTATCTGGATGTCTTTTATCAAACCTGTGTTTTGCAGAACCCTATTTCTATTGCAGTTGATGTTCCATTCTTCCAATGCTATAAGGTTAACCTCGTTGATGTCCTTCGATAGCCCAAAGTTATCATATATACAGTCTCCGTAAATTTTTTCTGCGAGGGCCCTTTTCATTTGGTAGTTGTAAAAGGGGACTTGCTCCTGGATTTTGTTTCGGATCAGCTTCTTTATATCATCGTACTGGCTGATCGTTGGCTCCATCAAGATAGACTTCACAGTCAGCACGCCATTGTTGTTTTGCTGAAGGGAGGAAGGTAGTGGAGTAAACAAAATGAACAAAGTGAACAACGTTAGTTGCGCTCAGAGGATACTCGAAGAAGTTGTAACGCAAAAATTAGCGACGCAACATAGACGCCTTGTGGAAAACTAACAATCTGGCTAGACCATCTACACTGGTTAAACAACACAACTGGAAACAGACACCACAGTAGATGAACTTCCATTTAGAATGGAACTACCACCCATGTGTCCTCAACAATTCGTTAGAAAAAAAAAGAAAAACACATCGTGTGAGTAATGTTTTTCTCCTCTTCCAGTTTTCGTTTTCTTCTGTTCAATCATAGTACCTTTCTTTTTACGCTTTCGGTCGTCCTGCTGGTGGGTATCTGAAGGATGACGCACAGAGCCCCCTTGATTATGCTCAGGGCCGAATCCAAATACACCGTTTTTAGCTTATCCATTTGTGGGGGTCTTCAGCTTCTTTCATGCAGTGTCAATTAGAGCTGGGGCTACCCATACGTTAAGCTATGTTCGGTTTGTTGGTAATTTTATTTTTATGTTATTAGATCAAATACGAGAAAAAAAAGGAAATTCAATTCGAGCTCACTTTCATATTTTTTTTTTTTTTTTTTTTTTTTTTTTATGAAGAAATGCGCTACTGCTTCCCTTGCGTGCGCTTTTTCCGTGGTTATTTTTTCTTTTTATTTTTTCCTACGTTAATTCTTTTTTATTCTTAATTTTTCAACTTAAAATTTTCCTTTTTCCCTTTTCACCTTCGCTTCGCAACAGAAGCCTTCAACTCGACCTGCTCTCCCAGGCGTGGGTGGCACAAGTGCTACGTGGATTTCGTCTGACCAGATCTGGTGCGCAGCTCGTCATGCTCGGATAAATATATACCGTGAGAAGGGCAACGGGGCAAACGAACAAATGGGGCATGTGGAACAATATCATAATGTGGCAGGAGCACATGTTCTACTGAAACGAAGATACTACTCCTTCTTGTGTCCTTTTTTTCTCCGTTATTACTTTTTCGCTTAACCACTTCGTCCTTGTCCCACCGCTCAGCTACATTTCACATGAAAAGGAGTGGCAAAATCCCATCGGTTCCTCCTTGACTGTTCAACCTGTGTCTCTTCCCCATTATGGACATGTATTCATTCATTACACACTCCTTTTTTTTTTTTTTCTTTTTTTTTTTTTTTTTTTTTCCTTTTGTTCGAAAGGACGATATTTGGAAAAAAATACGCCACGTCACAAAGAACCATAGCGAGAGTCTTTTATTCTCCTCCAAAAGGGGAGCAGAAATAGAAAGTCAATTGACACATATAACAGCATGAACAAGCTTTAACTTTATAGTCCCGTCGCTTTAAACAAAAAAATAAATAAATTTCACACAAATTCATTTTGTAAAACAAAATGGCGCATATATTTCTGTGCGCGAGCTGAATCAGGTGTAACTTTCACTTTTTCACGATAAAAAAAAAGAAAAAAAGGGGGGATTTTATACATATATAACATATATATGTATATATTTTGCCCATTTAAAGGGCCTCCAAAAAGGTGTTGTATTCCTCGCTCTTGTTTTTCCCCGAGTAATGTTTCAAATAATCTTCAAGTGGCAGGTGTTGCGGATTTTCCGTGTAGTACTGAACCTTCTCCGAGTCACCTTCCACCAATGCAATGATGTTTCTTAAGCTGGAGTCGACCGAGCCCTGTGGAGTAGTAAAAATAAAATAAAATAATAATAAATGTAACACATGTCCATCCGTACATTTAAGCAAGTGCGTGTTACGGTGGGAACATATCTACGTATGCACAACGGTATAGTCATGCGAAAGACGCAATGTACAACTCACCCCGCGCATGAAGTTCACAAGTTCGGCACCCTTCCTCGGATTCATCAAATCCCTCTTGAATGTGCGCTCCCAAACATACTTGGACAGCACGGAGCAGTACAGGTAGCAGAAATAATTGGCAGGATAATGGACGAGATGTGTCGTTTTGGAAAAATGGATCTGGGGAAATAAGTCCAGTATAAATATATCCTTGTAGTAGACCCCGGAGAAGTACTCATTTATTTTTTTCTCAATTAATTCATTTCGCTCAGTAATGCAACTGGATTTGTCCGATAGACAATAAAAAATCTGATCAATGATGGACTGAATCGTCACCTGCATGATGGAATAATAGCAGAGAATATTTTTGCTATCCAAATAACTTTTTATCATTCTTTCGGTCTTCTCGCGGCTATGGCTTGTTTCTTTTCCATTTTCTCCATATAGTTGCAACAACGCATCGTAACTGTTTAAATATTCCTCGAAAAAATGAGATGTGAATTCTGAGAAATCTACGCCACCTCTATTTCCTGACAGATGCTGCAGATATGTCGAGCTCAGTATGCAGTGGAGGGTGTGTCCAAATTCGTGTAGAAACATGTTTACCTTGTCGATGGACATTTTTATTCTTCCAAGTGAGTAGGCTATTTTTTCATTTATGAAGAGGTTATCCTGAGGGGGGGCACTCGCGGAGGCGCCTTGTCCATCCGGGGCGCTCAATTTTGTACTGAAGTTGCACACAAGGAAGGTGGATGTGGTTTGTCGGTATGCTTGTTCATGGGTTCGCCCAACAGATGGCCAGTTGGGCGTGTCGTGGGTTGTTCCGCTGGCTTTATTGTTGTCCATGCCGTCTCGCACGATGCCCGCGTAGAAGAAGGGGAACTCTCGCGCGCTTTCCTCAAACCACTGGTGCTTCAAGCAGGCGTTCATATTCTTGGAGCACCGAACGGTGTATTGAGCAATTGAGTGGTTCTTGTTTTCGCGCTCGAAAAGATCCATATATAAATACCCGTAAGTGTAACTCCCGTCCCTTATTTCAAATTTTAATATGCTCTCGTCCCACAGTTCGTTCGGCAACGGTGCAACGTTCACCATCTCCAGAGCGTAGGAATCCTTCAAGAGCTTTACGACAAAACGAATAACCTGATACAGAGTCAATCGATTTTTCATTTCCGCCTCGATCTCTTTGAGCTTCTCCTTCCGTATTTCGTTCATGTAGTAGAACATATTTTCCGGGGTTAGCTTGGGGCGCCTCCCTCCTCCGTCCATACTGCGTGGGTGCTTATCAGCTCCGTTGAACCACTGCGTGTGGTGTTCTAACGTATTTCCAGAGACCTTTTCTGAGGTGCCTTCCCCCGCACAGTATACTGCACCCCCCTCGAGATGTCTCGTCATCGTCCTTTCCCCTCTGGATGAAGTCGCGTCGATGTACCTTTCCACAAAACGCAGCTCTTCAAAAAAGTGGGGCAAAACAGTATTAAAAAAATTCCTCAAAAAATAGTGCACCTTCTCCGGGCTGTTTAGAATGCAATTTTTTAGAGAGTATTCACTGAAGTTTCTAAAATTTCGAAATTGAGTTAGCATATTTCTATAATACTGCAACACCAGTATGTTTTTTAGGAATGTCTGGTTTGGCTTCTTCAGTAGCGCATGGGCGTTCCTTGCTACTTCTTCATCAGGGACATTTTCAAGCACCGTCATGATGAACGAGCTGTCCTGGAGGAGAAATATCCATTCAGCTGAATCGTAATTTTCATGTGTGTTATTTTTCTTTACTTTACCACTTTCAATAAAAGGTTTTATTTTTTTCTCGTAATTATGTATAACCTCCTCATCGATAAAAGGTAGGAGTCTCCTCTTTTGTATGAACACACCGTCATACTCATTTCCGACATTCGATGTAGCATGAAAGGAAATATATTTTTCTTGTGCCTGGAGTTCCAAATATTCTTGTCTCTGCTTCCTATCCTTTATATGGACCCCCTGATTTTCCATGGACATTATCATGTTGAGCAGAACTTCTGCGTGCTCCCGATCCAACGCATGTGCATGCTCTTCATATTTCGTTTTTAAAAAATGGTAAATTTTTTCATCAATATTAATTACGTCAATATACGTGGTCAGCTTCTCCAAAGCCTCATGTGCCTTGGCCATTACCCCTTGGTTAGTGTGTAGATTTCTGAGCAATTCCAGTGCATCTCCTAATTTGCATAAGTTATTTGAAACTGTATCTACCATGTTGATAATTTTGAAAATATTTTGCTCTTTGCACATTTTCTTTAGTATACTATCGCATGTATTTATGCAGACGAGGCTGGCTTGTATGACATTTTCTCCGCTGCTTGTTAATCCAATCAGTTCTAGCAGGTGCCCCTTTCCATTTGTCTGTTTTGTTACTCTGGTTAACTCTGCAAGAATTTTATCTATTCTTTCTACATCACCTTCACTTAGCGTGTCTACATTTTCAAGATGCTCCTTACTCTTTTGGCCTAACGATTGGCAATTGTAATTCTCCTTCCTTCGATCCCCATCCTCCGAGTAGATTATCCCTCCCCCATTTCTTCCTTTTTTTACAAAATTTTTTAAATTCAGTTTTGCCAGAAAATTTGTCGTTTCTCCTGTTTTTTCGCTCTCCTTTTTGAAGAAGAAATTTCTACGGGATGTCCCCCCAGGGAATCTCCTCAAAAAGGAGCTACGAACTTTTCTAGAAGTAGCGCACCATTTTATACCTTCAAGTGTCGTCCCACTACACACCGCCTCGACCAGCTGACAAGATCTGCGGTTCATCATGTCGCCTCTGGACTGGTGGTCACATGTGAAGTCCTCTTCTTCGTATTGGTGACAACCATTTCATTGGGAAATATGTTCCGACTAGCCAGCATCTGCTGGCAATTAATGTAAAAAAAAAAAAAAAAAAAAAAAATGATTCGCTTTCACTTTCTGAACACTGGTGGACCAGTCATGCTATATCATCTGTGTGTGTCACCCTCAGGATCACTCTTCCCCGGGCTCAAACAAAAAAAAAAAAAAGTGACTCACGTTAAAACTAAGAATAACTCAGTTAGGAGTGAGACCATCTTTGCAGTGACTATAGAAGCTAACCCTTTCTCAGGAAAAATTAACTCCTCCCCCTATGGTTACGTTCCCACTGTATCTATATAGAACGGTTAGAAGAACATGCCCTAAATTTTAGGTTTCCATTCTTACACCCTTTCACTTGTTTACATTTCATGGAAATCTTGGCGAAGAGAACATTTCGCAAAGATATTCTTGTTCCCTTTGTGAACAGGAACATACCATTTGGGGAGATGCGCCTCCTTTCTGGGAACCCCAATTTTGAGCCTAGCACTCCGATGAAAGGGTACAAAAAAAAAAAAAAAAAAAAAAAAAAAAAAAAAAAAAAGGCCATGCCTCGGCAACAGCTTGGAAAAAATAAAGAACAAACGGCGGTGCGTAAAAATGATGCACAAAAGTTGATATCCCATGTTGGGTCCTTTTTAAACTTATTCCTTTTTTTCTCTCCACCGTAATGAGAAGCCAGGTAGAGGAACAGGCACAAAAAAAAAAAAAAAAGGCACTTCAAGGAATCTTCGCCCAGTTGAAGGATCTCCAATTTGGAGGTTCATCAACATGGGGGGATACTCCAATCTGGTTATTTTACATCTAACGTAGAGGAGCCATTTATGAAAAATTTTCACATGGAAGTTGATTTGTTTATCTCGCCAAAATGATCCCCAGAGACATTTCCAACTTTGAGTTTTTGTGTGTAATAGGAAAGGGAACCTATGGTGAGGTCTTTTCGAAGTCGTCGGTCTTCTCCACCGCAAGCTTCTTCACGTGTGCCATATGAACGCATAAATAGGTGAAGGGTTAAACAGAACACTCACCACCCCACCCCACCCCATACACAGGTATCGTTTACAAGGCGCTCGACAAAGATGAGAACCAACTTGTGGCCATAAAAAAAATAATTAACTTGTGCGATGACAACTATGGCATAAGCAAAAGCATCCTGCGTGAGTTAACCATCCTTCAGAAAATTCGGCACAAAAATATTATAAGTAGGTCTCTCCAACGCATCTTTTTACTCCTCCACGATGATACCCATATTGTACACTAGCACAGCGTGCATTCCATCTGCCATTCCCCCCTCATGCACCTTCCGCTAGACCTGAAGCACGTTTTCTATGGAAAAGATATAGAGGAAAAACTCAAAGGAGAAAATTTAGAGAACTCCTGTTTATACCTGGTAAGACGGCAATTGCACATCACCAAAAAAAAAAAAAAAAAAAAAAAAAAAAAAAAAAAAAAGGCAACTCTCCTACAGGTGCATATGTATATATTAATATATAGGCACTAATGCCCACAGACTGACTTTGACCTTTTCCCCCCTTTCCAACATAAAGGTCTTCGAGTATTGTGACATCGATCTGCTCAATTTGATGAAGAAGTACAACATGGATATCCGGGAAGCCAAGTACGTAATTTTTGAGCTTCTCCTGGCGACCTCCTATTTGCATGGAAAGAACTACTTACACAGGGACATCAAACCAGAAAACATATTTATAAACTCTTGTGGAGAAATTAAGTTGGGGGATTTGGGACTGTCTGTTGAAAGAACCGAAAATATGACTCCCACAGTGGTGACCCGTTGGTACAGATCGCCCGAAATTTTACTTGAGTCCAAGAATTACGACCACAAGGTGGACATATGGAGCTTGGGTTGTCTTTTCGTGGAGTTGATAACGGGCAGGTAATGCTATTGCATCTTTCCCAAAAAAAGGGGAGATTCATAAAAATTTTATATTTTTTGTTTTTTTGCATAAGCACATGTCCTTGTTGGTGTGAACCACAGGAACATGTTAAAGCATAAGTACTGTGTCACTTTTTCAACCTTTTTTGAAAGAAAAAAAAAAAAATGCTTCTCTCCTGTAAACATCCCAAAGGCCACTATTCCCGGGGAAGAATGACGAATCACAGGTATGGAACCCGCACACACAAAAAAAAAAAAAAAAATGAAATAATATATGTAACCCCCATATGTAGAATATTCATATAAAAACACTTTAAATGCTTCAAATGCACATTTTCATATGTTAATTTTCAGCTGGAACTGATTTATTTGGTTCTTGGTGATAAGAGCAAATTGTCCGTTGGGGACGAAGACCGCCATAGGATGTTTCCCTATTTTGAGGTACGTGCACATGTAGCTGCTGTGTGGAGAGCAAAGAGGTAGTTTAGTATACCAACTGCATCATCCCCTCTCTGCGCTTTTCCCCTTCCGCAGAAGAATGATCTAAAAAACATAATTGGAGACGAAGCCACCGCCGACCTGATTTCTAAAATGCTGATTTATGACCCGGCCTACCGCATATCTTCAAAAGAAGGTTCGAATTTAAAATGGGGAATTCAAAAAACTCCGTACAGTAAATGTGCATAATTTTATTCTACCTTTGTTTTCTTGGCTCCTCATAAGTGATTTGTTTTTCTCTGCACATACATTTACTTTTGACTGAGCGTTTCTCAAAAAAAAGTTTTCCTTCCTTTCAGTAGGAATCCTTTTTATGGGCCCCATGTGTATGCATTTCTTTCTTTTTCATTATATACATTTTTTCCTTTTTGATGTGTGGTCCCTACTTCACTCTCTGCTACCGCTAATAACGTAATGTTGCCAATTCCCTGTTTAACTTTCCCACCATCACCCATCACCATCCCCCCTTTTTCTGCGAGATAGCGCTAAAGCACCCCTGCTTTAACGACATTGCACAGATAAAACCTTCGAGCATTCTTTAAGTAGGTAGAGGTAAAGAGGTATGCCTGACGAGCTAATGTGGATGCCATCTGCAAGGATAACTTCCTGGAATATTTGTTCTACAGAAAACATGTGCGATCTGCCGTATACACTCCATGCGGTGTTGTTTTGCGAGCCACCATAAAAAGGCATCGTTGTCGTGAAGCACACCGCTTTTTTTAGGTGAGCTAACGCGCGAAGTAATATGACGTGCTTGTGAATCAGTCCATTTGTTCTTCAGTTTGTTTATATATTTTTTTTTTTTTTTTTTTTTTTTTTTTTTTTTTTTTTTTTTGTGAGCTTGTTTTCTTTTAAGCGGTGAACGGAAGTGGACCTGCCGCTTCGCCGTTCCTCCACTTGGCCTCTTCAAAAGCCAAGGAGAAACTATCCCATAAAAGGGTCCTTCCTACAAAATACCACCCTCCCCGTTGAAGGGAAAACATCTATTTCACATAGTACCGCTCGCCCACTTATCATGTGACACCGTAATCGATCACCATGATAATGGGAACGCCCTCTCTCCTGTATTTGTTCACACTGATCATTACCTCCATGCATTTCACGGTAAACGCCACCAGCGGAAAATGCCAAGTAAGTAGAAATGTCATGTACCGGAAGCAGTTAAACAGGATTACCACGAAAAGGTATTATTTGTGTAAAATTTTTAAGGACAGTTTTCCGTGTTTTTTTGGTATCTCTGGGTATGACCAAAATGGTAGTAGTGGCGATCTCCTCAAGCGTACTGCTATACAGTGGAATCAGTTAAAAATAGAAAATGAAATCTTCCACAGGGGAAAACCTTCCGATGAGGTACAAGTAGAAAGCCCAGTACAAAAAAGGAATGTCGCCCATGATGACCAGCGGATAGATAACCTTAAGGGAGCTACAAAACGGTTCATACAGGATGGACACCATTACTCCCTTAACGCAAAGAATCCACGCGGTGGAAGCAGTGGTAGCTGGACATATCCACCCACGGAAAAAGGGCCAAATGTGTTCTTCATAAATTATACTAATTTAAAGCAATTGAGAAAATATGGCCTGAGAAAAGGGGATCCTTTTATCACACGAAAGTCGACATTTTTACACACCTATGAAGGTAATCGATTGGGGAATTACTCCACCAGTGCAACTGTAGGAGAGAAGCTTTTTACAGTCAAGAACGAAGACACCCAAACGGGGAAAGAGGCGCAATTCATCACACGTGCGAAGAAAAGCGATGATGCCAAGGACCCCCCCAATTTGGATGCCATCTTTGATCAAATAAACAGCTATCTGGATATTGAAAAATATAAAGATTCATATGGTGAAGAAGTTTATAATCAGATAGTTAAATTATACGTACATAGGCATGTCCCCGAAAATTACGAACAATTGTTCTTCATGGAACAACCGCAGAAGAGCGTTGCATTGGACGTAGACAAATATGATGAGGACCAATTTCAGAAACTAATTGAAGAGGAATTCCAAAGAAATGGAGTCCACATAGAAAACATCAATAAAGAATACTACAAAAGAGAGAATATCAAGAAAACTCTTAAGGTCCTAAATTACTTACCTCTACTAAATTTAATAAACAATCCAAATGATTTGAAAAAATTGAAGAAGGAATATCTACCTCTATTGGCTCACGAATTAAAAATGTTCCTTTTTTTCATGGTTAATCTAAGTGGTGGTCATTTTTCCGCTGGGTTGAGCTTGCTAGAGGTGCAGCTGATGTTAATGTATCTGTTTGATCAGCCCCATGATGATGTGATATACGATATAGGCCATCAGACCTACGTACACAAAATACTCACAGGGAGAAAGTTCATTTTTTTATCTCTAAGACAGAAAGAGGGATTATGTGGCTTTCTAAACACATTTGAAAGCACCTACGACAAGTTTGGGGCAGGCCATAGCTCCACTGCACTGAGTGCAATTCAGGGGTTTTATGAAGCCGACTGGCAGGTATGTCAAAACAGAAGAAACACCAAATCGGAAGGAAAAGAAGCACATCCCTTTGAAGACACAGAAAATATCACTTTTATCCAACCTGGTGGAGAAGACCAAATCCATGCAGGGGAGAACCTTCATGCAAGTCATCCCAAGGGAGGAGGAAATCCAACACAACAAAGTTCCTACCCTGGGCGAAATAACTTAGCTGATCATTTGAACAAAGTGCATATCGCCATCATTGGGGACGGTGGCCTAACCGGTGGTATGGCATTGGAAGCGCTGAATTACATTTCCTTTTTAAATTCTAAAGTACTAATTATTTATAATGACAATGGGCAGGTATCTCTCCCCACTAATGCACCCAGTATCTCGGGGCATCGACCAATCGGCTCCATCTCTGACCATCTGCGTAGTTTTATCACAAGAAAAAGTGGAAAAGGAGACAGCCAAAATTCCAGCGATAAGGAAAAAAACAACTTTTTTGAAAATTTAAACTACGACTATGTGCAAGTCCAAAACGGAAATAACACAGAAGCCCTTTTCAACGTGTTGTCGTCCTTTAAAAAGGGAAGTATGAATAGAGCCACTGTATTGCATGTCTGTACGAACAAAACCAGTGAGTTTATAAACAGTAGGGCACCGATAACTGTGATGCATTCTATTAAGAAGAACGAAATCTTTCCATTCAATGTGGATATGCTTAGCTCAGATGGGCAGAAAGTTAAGTCTCCAGAGCCCACCGCCCATAGCCAAGATGATAAGATGTACAGTGGAAAATCCCCCCCCACGACACCACAACAACAGTGGATGTTCTCCAAGAAAACCTTCACAGATGTGTACACAGAAGAAATGCTAAAATATTTGGAGAGAGATAAAAATATCATCTTCATTTCTCCAGCCATGTTAGGGGGATCCGGATTAGTAAAGATCAGCGACAAGTACCCCAACAATGTATATGACGTAGGAATCGCAGAACAACACGCAACAACCTTTGCGACAGCCATGGCCATGAATAAGAACCTAAAGGTTCACCTATGCATTTATTCTACATTTATGCAAAGAGCATATGATCAAATAATACATGATTTGAATTTACAGAAGGTTCCGTTAAAGGTTATTATCGGTAGGAGTGGCTTAGTCGGGGAAGATGGAGCTACTCACCAAGGAATCTACGACCTTACTATTTTGGGTGCCTTGAACAATGCATGCGTTATATCCCCTAGCAACCAAGTGGACTTGAAGAAGGCTCTCAAGTTTTGCTACCATGATGTGAAACGATCTGTGTTTGTTCGCCTCCCCAGGATTAACACCTTCACGGAGGAGTACCTGCAGAGGTATTTCCGCATCGGGGAGCAGCTCCAGGGAGATGGAAACGTAGGGCATAACAGGCAAATAGATTGGGAAAAAGCAAACAAGGGGGGAGATCCCCGCAACGACGATATGCAATCATTCTTTGGAAAGGCGCGAGTCATCAAAATGAGCCCAGAAAAAAATGAACCAAGAGAAGGAAGGAAAAAAAAAGTGTCCATTTTTAACATGGGTAGTATGCTATTCAATGTACTGAACGCTATCGAAGAAATCGAAAAGGACCAATTTTTCTCCAATAAATTTTCCTTCTCAATTATAGATATGATTTTCCTAAATCCAATGGATAAAAAAATAATAGATTACTTAATAGAGGAGAATAAGCATGACGTACATATAACCTACGAGGACAACACTGTAGGTGGATTTTCAACCCACTTCAATAACTACCTAATAGAGAAGAATTACATTTCCAGACATCAGTTGTCTGTTCATAATATTTACGTACCAAATGATCCCATTGAACACTCCACGTATGTACAACAATACACAGATGTAAAAATGGATTCTAATAGCTTAGTGAAAAGAATAAAGAGTTTCTTACAAGGACAACTGTCCAATTGAGTTTTGCATCTATTCGATGTATTGCCTTCTAGGCAAACTCCTATCACAGTTCTTCATTCTGAATTGGTGGGCATCTGCGGAAGTATTGGTAGCGCATCATAAGAGGAATGGGCCTCCTCTGCATGCAGATTTCCCCCACCATACTAGTCGGAGACGTATCTCAATTTATAAAATGTACCGAATGAAACTACCTCTTTAATGGGTTCGAGGTTTGCAAAGAGGGGGGAAGCAGTCTTTACCCACCTTTTTGATTAGCAATTAAGCCTATATTCTCCTACGCTCTACATTCACCACAAATACGTTTTGCATGTTGAAATGATCATGAAATTTTTTTTTTTCGAGACTTTCCACCACCATGCTTCGTTGGGGTGTAATACTTTTCTTTGTTGCGAATTCATAGTTCGGGATGAAGGACCCTTTTGGGGAACTATCTCAAAAGCGGATTCTTCTTTCGCGCATGGGGGTTCCCAATCATGTTTGAAGGGACGTGCACAAAATATCCGCACGTTGCTATGCCGTTAGGTATATATATATATGTATTATATATGCATGTATTCATTTTTTTTTTTTTTTTTTTTTTTTTTTTCCTGTGCTATGTTTTTTTCCCCCCCTTTTTTTTTTAAACCAACTCGCCTACCCAAAGCGGAGCAGATCCGCAAGAGAGGTTTCTTCACCCGCGCAACGTTAAAAAAAAAAAAAATAAAATAATAATAATAATAATATTAAAAGGAAGCAGTTTTAAGCATAAAATGGCAATATCAATTCACACTTGTAACAATCGTGGTAGCGGGCGTAAAAGTACTTGTTCCATGCGCCTACTCCGGAACAGTCGCCAACAACACAGTGGTGATAATTTTGCCCGTAAAATAATATGCCCATAGGAAAATTCACATGCATATTATTGTATTTAAAAGAGGCTGTTATTTGTGGGCGAAGGCTATATGGATTATACTATCCGCAAGGATGTAAGTCCGTTTCCCTTCCAACAACTGACCTGTAGTGACTCATCACAATTTGAAAGCTGCATTGTGGATGTAGTTGGAAGGAACGAATGAACTTGTTCCATAAGGAGCTTGGCTCTTCGCGTTGACGGTGGACACAGTTTTTAAGTGAAGCTTCGTTGGACCTTCACAACATCTTCATCGTACTGCTACCTCGTTTGCAACGTCATCTCCATTTTATGCAAATGCGGAGGGAGAACCCCCTTGGCCACATAACACCAGGATAGCTCACCCTCCCCAGTCACACTAACACGCAAGTAGCTGCAGTCACATATACATGTGTAGAAGCGAATTAACAGACCAATGTATACGCCTCTCATTCCGCCAAATAATCCCACGTCAGGTGTACACGTATATTTTTATTCCTACCTAAGGGAGTACTAACACGCACGACTCAGCGTTAGAGGGAAAACACCTAACTGGGGACGAAGCGTGGCCATCACCATATCAGTATCGTTATCACGGATAGAAAAAACACGCTCCCCAAAATATGAAAAGAAAAATGAGGCAGAAACGAAGGAACCAAGCGAAGATTCCCCTGAACGGGAACAGCGCCGGCAGTGTCCATAAGACGCACAACACGAAGAGGAAAAAAACGGAGAAAGTGGGGGCGAACAAAACGCATGGAGAAAATGATCCGAATAGAAAATTGGACATCCTCTTTTATGGGAGCAAAAATATATACTTGAGAGATATTCACAATTTTATCATAAACCTGCGGATTGAAAAGAATCTGTACAGAAACGACCTGTTCATCGTGAAAAATAGTGATTGCATAAATAATTTAATCGTAGTGGTTGTGCCAAACTTGTCCAGTTGGTTCATAAGGGATATTTCTACCAATGGTGTTTTTTCCAAACTACAGAAGAACAACAACTTTAGGAAAATCAACACTGAAAATTGTTTTAAAAATAATTACAGCAATTTAATTTTAAAAGCGCTTAGTGTATCTGTGATGAAAAAAAATAGAGGAACAAATTATAACTCATCCGGGGATACCTTCTACATCGAAAATTATTTACTTAGCAGTGAGCAGATGCTCCTGAATCGGTACCCAAAGAAGGATTCTGAGGACTACCTTAGTTTTGATAATATTGAATATATAAAGGTAGATAAAGGAATAACCGACATGCGCTCCTATTTAAACACCACCATGAACACCACCTCCAGTATCCTGCCTGATCATAATGGCACCCCAAATGAACTAAAACATTCTGATGAGGCAAACATACCTGTTGCAGAGCCGGTTGATGCCCCACCAAACGGGAATGATCCCAATGGTGACACCACTAATTTGGAAAAGACCACTGAAGAGGCCAAAAATATTTTTACCGAAGAACATATAACGATGTATGCCCAGGTGTTGGAGAAACTGCTTAGGGCCTCTGAAATGGCATCACAGAAAAAGGGGAAATGTACCCCACCGAGTGATCCAAAG